>NC_079212.1:149454540-149755571 GCF_029633865.1 Lampris incognitus | reverse complement strand
TGTGTCCCTTCTACAGCGAGGTACAGTACAACTGTCTGACCACCAACTGTCCCTTCTACAGCGAGGTACAGTACAACTGTCCCTTCTACAGCGAGGTACAGTACAACTGTCTGACCACCAACTGTCCCTTCTACAACGAGGTACAGTACAACTGTCCCTTCTACAGCGAGGTACAGTAAACTGTCTGACCACCAACTGTCCCTTCTACAACGAGGTACAGTACAACTGTCCCTTCTACAGCGAGGTACAGTACAACTGTCTGACCACCATCTGTCCTTTCTACAACTGTCCCTTCTACGGTGAGGTACAGTACAACTGTCTGACCACCAACTGTCCCTTCTACAACTGTCCCTTCTACGGTGAGGTACAGTACAACTGTCTGACCACCATCTGTCCTTTCTACAACTGTCCCTTCTACAGCGAGGTACAGTACAACTGTCCCTTCTACAACTGTCCCTTCTACAGTGAGGTACAGTACAACTGTCTGACCACCAACTGTCAACGAGGTACAGTACAATTGTCCCTTCTACAACGAGGTACAGTACAACTGTCCCTTCTACAGCGAGGTACAGTACAACTGTCTGACCACCAACTGTCCCTTCTACAACTGTCCCTTCTACGGCGAGGTACAGTACAACTGTCTGACCACCATCTGTCCTTTCTACAACTGTCCCTTCTACAGCGAGGTACAGTACAACTGTCCCTTCTACAACTGTCCCTTCTACAGTGAGGTACAGTACAACTGTCTGACCACCAACTGTCCCTTCTACAATGAGGTACAGTACAACTGTCCTTTCTACACCAAGGCACAGTACAACTGTCTGACGACCAACTGTCCCTTCTACAACGAGGTACAGTACAACTGTCCCTTCTACAACGAGGTACAGTACAACTGTCCCTTCTACAACTGTCCCTTCTACAGTGAGGTACAGTACAACTGTCTGACCACCAACTGTCCCTTCTACAACGAGGTACAGTACAACTATCCCTTCTACAACTGTTCCTTCTACAGCTGTCCCTTCTACAGCGAGGTACAGTACAACTGTCTGATCACCAACTGTCCCTTCTATAACTGTTCCTTCTACAGCGAGGTACAGTACAACTGTCTGACCACCATCTGTCCTTTCTACAACTGTCCCTTCTACAGCGAGGTACAGTACAACTGTCCCTTCTACAACTGTCCCTTCTACAGTGAGGTACAGTACAACTGTCTGACCACCAACTGTCCCTTCTACAACGAGGTACAGTACAACTGTCCCTTCTACAGCAAGGCACAGTACAACTGTCTGACCACCAACTGTCCCTTCTACAACGAGGTACAGTACAACTGTCCCTTCTACAACGAGGTACAGTACAACTGTCCCTTCTACAACTGTCCCTTCTACAGTGAGGTACAGTACAACTGTCTGACCACCAACTGTCCCTTCTACAACGAGGTACAGTACAACTATCCCTTCTACAACTGTTCCTTCTACAGCTGTCCCTTCTACAGCGAGGTACAGTACAACTGTCTGATCACCAACTGTCCCTTCTACAACTGTTCCTTCTACAGCGAGGTACAGTACAACTGTCTGATCACCAACTGTCCCTTCAACAACTGTCCCTTCTACAACGTGGTACAGTACAACTGTCCCATCTACAACTCTTCCTCCTACAACTGTCCCCTCTACAGCGAGGTACAATACAACTGTCCCTTCTACACTGTCCCTTCTACAACTGTTCCTTCTACTACTGTTCCTTCTACAGCGAGGTACAGTACAACTGTCTGACCACCAACTGTCCCTTCTACAACTGTTCCTTCTACAACTGTCCCTTCTACAACTGTTTCTTCTACTACTGTCTCTTCTACAGCGATGTACAGTATAACTGTCCCTTCTACAACTGTCCTTCTACTACTGTTCCTTCTACTACTGTCTCTTCTACAGCGAGGTACGTACAACTGTCCCTTCTACAACTATCCCTTCTGCATTGTCCCCTTCTACATTGAGCTACAGTACAACTGTCTGACCACCAACTGTCCCTTCTACAACTGTCCCTTCTACAGCAAGGTAAAGTACAACTGTCCTTCTACAACTGTTCCTTCTACTACTACAGCGAGGTACAGTACAACTGTCTCGACCACCAACTGTCCCTTCCACAACTATCCCTCTGCAACTGTCCCCTTCTACAGCAAGGTACAGCACAACTGTCTGACCACCACTGTCAACGAGGTACAGTAAATTGTCCCTTCTACAACTGTCCCTTCTACAGCGAGGTACAGTACAACTGTCCCTTCTACAGCGAGGTACAGTACAACTGTCTGACCACCAACTGTCCCTTCTACAACTGTCCCTTCTACGGCGAGGTACAGTACAACGGTCTGACCACCATTTGTCCTTTCTACAACTGTCCCTTCTACAACTGTCCCTTCTACTGCGAGGTACAGTACAACTGTCCCTTCTACAACTGTCCCTTCTACAGTGAGGTACAGTACAACTGTCTGACCACCAACTGTCCCTTCTACAACGAGGTACAGTACAACTGTCCCTTCTACAGCAAGGCACAGTACAACTGTCTGACCACCAACTGTCCCTTCTACAACGAGGTACAGTACAACTGTCCCTTCTACAACGAGGTACAGTACAACTGTCCCTTCTACAACTGTCCCCTTCTACAACTGTCCCTTCTACTACTGTTCCTTCTACTACTGTCTCTTCTACAGCGAGGTACAGTACAACTGTCCTTCTACAACTATCCCTTCTGCAACTGTCCTTCTACAGTGAGGTACAGTACAAACTGTCTGACCACCAACTGTCCCTTCTACAACTATCCCTTCTGCAACTGTCCCTTCTACAGCAAGGTACAGCACAACTGTCTGACCACCAACTGTCAACGAGGTACAGTAAATTGTCCCTTCTACAACTGTCCCTTCTACAGCGAGGTACAGTACAACTGTCCCTTCTACAGCGAGGTACAGTACAACTGTCTGACCACCAACTGTCCCTTCTACAACTGTCCCTTCTACGGCGAGGTACAGTACAACTGTCTGACCACCATTTGTCCTTTCTACAACTGTCCCTTCTACAACTGTCCCTTCTACTGCGAGGTACAGTACAACTGTCCCTTCTACAACTGTCCCTCTACAGTGAGGTACAGTACAACTGTCTGACCACCAACTGTCCCTTCTACAACGAGGTACAGTACAACTGTCCCTTCTACAGCAAGGCACAGTACAACTGTCTGACCACCAACTGTCCCTTCTACAACGAGGTACAGTACAACTTCCCTTCTACAACGAGGTACAGTACAACTGTCCCTTCTACAACTGTCCCTTCTACTACTGTTCCTCTACACTGTCTCTTCTACAGCGAGGTACAGTACAACTGTCCCTTCTACAACTATCCCTTCTGCAACTGTCCCTTCTACAGTGAGGTACAGTACAACTGTCTGACCACCAACTGTCCCTTCTACCAACTGTCCCTTCTACAACTGTTCCTTCTACAACTGTCCCTTCTACAGCAAGGTAAAGTACAACTGTCCCTTCTACACTGTTCCTTCTACTACTACAGCGAGGTACAGTACAACTGTCTGACCACCAATCTGTCCCTTCTACAACTATCCCTTCTGCAACTGTCCCTTCTACAGCAAGGTACAGCACAACTGTCTGACCACAACTGTCCCTTCTACAACTGTTCCTTCTACTACTGTCTCTTCTACAGCGAGGTACAGTACAACTGTCTGACCACCAACTGTCACGAGGTACAGTATAATTGTCCCTTCTACAACTGTCCCTTCTACAGCGAGGTACAGTACAACTGTCCCTTCTACAACTATCCCTTCTGCAACTGTCCCTTCTACAGTGAGGTACAACACAACTGTCTGACCACCATCTGTCCCTTCTACAACTGTCCCTTTTACAGCAAGGTACAGCACAACTGTCTGACCACCAACTGTCCCTTCTACAACTGTTCCTTCTACTACTGTCTCTTCTACAGCGAGGTACAGTACAACTGTCTGACCACCAACTGTTCCTTCTACAACGAGGTACAGTGCAACTGTCCCTTCTACAGCTGTCCCTTCTACAGCGAGGTACAGTACATGGTCTGACCACCAACTGTCCCTTCTGCAAAGTGGTACAGTACAACTGTCCCTTCTACAACTGTCCCTTCTACAGCAAGGTACAGTACAACTGTCCCTTCTACAACTGTTCCTTCTACAACTGTCCCTTCTACAACTGTCCCTTCTACAGCAAGGTTCAGTACAACTGTCCCTTCTACAACTGTTCCTTCTACTACTGTCTCTTCTACAGCGAGGTACAGTACAACTGTCTGACAACCAACTGTCCCTTCTACAACTATCCCTTCTGCAACTGTTCCTTCTACAGCGAGGTACTGCGCAACTGTCTGACCACCAACTGTCCCTTCTACAGTGAGGTACAGTACAACTGTCTGACCACCAACTGTCCCTTCTACAGCTGTCCCTTCTACAACTGTTCCTTCTACAATGAGGTACAATACAACTGTTCCTTCTACACCTGTACCTTCTACAGCGAGGTACAGTACAGCTGCCCCTACTACAACTGTTCCTTCTACAACTGTCCCTTCTACAATGAGATACAATACAACTGTCCCTTCCAAAACTGTTCCTTCTACAACTGTCCCTTCTACAATGAGGTCCAATGCAACTGTCTCTTCTACAACTATTCCTTCTACAACTGTACCTTCTACAGCGAGGTACAGTACAACTGCCCCTTCTACAACTGTTCCTTCTACAACTGTCCCTTCTAAAATGAGATACAATACAACTGTCCCTTCCAAAACTGTTCCTTCTACAACTGTCCCTTCTACAATGAGGTCCAATACAACTGTCTCTTCTACAACTATTCCTTCTACAACTGTACGTTCTACAGTGAGGTACAGTACAACTGTCCCTTCTACAACTGTCCCTTCTACAATGAGATACAGTACAACTGTCCCTTCTGCAGTGAGTTGCAGTACAGCTGTCCCTTCTACAACTGTCCTTTCTACAGTGAGGTACAGTACAACTGTCCCTTCTACAACTGTCCCTTCTACAGCGAGGTACAGTACAACTGTCCCTTCGACAACTGTCCCTTCTACAGCGAGGTACAGTACAACTGTCCCTTCGACAACTGTCCCTTCTACAACTGTCCCTTCTACAGTGAGGTACAGTACAGCTTTGTGACCGACTGGTGTCTTTATGAAGCCAGTTAGAAGACATGCTGCCTATATCACGGAGTCCAAGCCTTGGTTCCATGTTGTGACGCATTGAACTTGTTGGTGTGTTGTTATTGGCTGCTTGTGTTCTAGGACTGGCTCACTGGCCAATCACAACCAGTTGATGTGCATTAACGTTCTAGATTCAATAGTAGCGCCGCGCAGCAGTGAGAGGGCCTACGAAAGCCATGGACAAGAAAATGTCACAAAGTTAAATAGGGGTCAAAAAAATTAGAGAAATAAGGAAGCAGGAGTAGAGGCACGGAATTCCACATGTAAACGAGCATGAAACCGTCCAGACCCACTGCGCCCCTGTGCTGCGCATGCAGGTGGAGCAAGGCTGTGTTCAATTAGAAAGGTGGGAGACCAGCAAGTAGCGACTATGTTCCAGGGATTAGTTTTATCCTAAACGCGTCATGAGTAAAACTAGGCTAACTATATAGATAAGATATGATCATCTTTATTCATCCGCAAAGGGTGTAGATAGTATTCATTCAGATGTAGCTAGCAGCAAAGAGGGTAAAAAAGACATCAATAGAGTAGAGTAACAGAGGTAGACAGATATATATATAGACAGACAGACAGACAGATAGACAGACAGACAGACAGACAGACAGACAGATAGACAGATAGATAGATAGATAGATAGATAGATAGATAGATAGATAGATAGTAGAGGTCAGTCACCTCGGGATCAGAACAATACTAAACCTAAAATTAATACTAAACAACATCATGGATATGACATCAGCATATACGCATATATTCTGCATATATATTGTAGCGAATTCGGAGGACAGTCCGAGATACCGTCGCCACAGCCGGGACGCGAACCCGTATCTCCTGTACCGCAAGCGACAACGTTAACTAGTCGAATAAAGGGTCCGACCCGTTAGTCAAGGACCAACGTGTCTACTTATCCATGCACGTTACAATATGTACATATATGTATGACCAACTGTCATATATGACAAGATGGCGCCAGAGTGTGCGGAGAGCCGTCTGTCGGGTGTGTTTGGCGTGTTGTTCGCTGTTGTCCAGTTCTGCCGCACATGCTGTCCAGTGATGTCGGTGCTCTACTCGTACATATTGTAACGTGCATGGATAAGAAGACACGCTGGCCGCTTACTAGCGAGTCTGAGCCTTTAGTCGAGCGGTTAGCGATGCCTCCTGCGGTGCGGGCGATACGGGTTCGTGTCCCGGCCGCGGCAGTTCTATGTGCTTAGCTGTCTTAGAGCAGTTTGAGCCTGTGTCCCTTTCCTTTATATCTGAGGTAGTTAACCATTTGAGGCCTTCACATTGCCCCCTTGACAGTATTCCACCCAGACTGTTAAAAGATGTTTTTACCACTGTTGGGTCTTGTATTGTAAATTTGATAAATACCTCTCTTCTCTCAGGCTGTGTTCCTGCTGCTTTCAAACATGTTGTAGTACAGCCCCTCATCAAAAACAGCAATCTTGATCCCTCTGTTCTTTCTAATTTTAGGCCAATTTCTAAGCTGCCTTTTCTTTCAAAAGTCTTAGAGAAAGCAGTTTATATACAATTACAAACGCACCTAGAAATTAATGGCTTTTGTGAAAAGTTCCAGTCTGGTTTCAAATCACGTCACAGCACTGAAACAGCCCTTTTAAGAGTTTTTAATGATCTTCTTTTAACTGTGGACTCTGGGAACTAATTACATTACATTACAGTCATTTAGCCGACGCTTTTATCCAAAGCGACTTACAATAAGTGCATTTAACATAGGGAATCTGGAGAACTACTAGTCATCAGAGGTCATAAGTGCATCTAATCAAGCACCTAAGAGCAAAACCAGTGCTAAAGTAAAAGTGCAAGAAATAGATTTTTTTTTTAAATGAGTGAATACAGTAAGTGCTAAGAACAAGTAACAGGGTAGTAGTTCTTAAAGAGGTGAGTTTTCAACCTGTGCCGAAAGATGGGCAGCGACTCGGCTGTCCTGACATCAGTGGGGAGTTCATTCAATCACTGTGGGGCCAGGACAGAAAAGAGCCGGGACCGGGTCGATCGGCAGCAGGGGCCTCTGAGCGATGGGGCAACCAGGCGTCCCGAGGCAGCAGAGCGAAGTGGTTTGGCGGGGGTGCAGGGCTTGATCATGGCCTGGAGATAGGAAGGAGCTGTTCCTTTCACTGCCCTGTAGGCTAGCACCAGAGTCTTAAACTGGATGCTAGCAGCTCCTGGGAGCCAGTCTAGGGACATGAGAAGGGCAATTGTATGGGAGAACTTAGGGTGGTTGAACACCAGATGAGCTGCAGCTTTCTGAACAAGCTCCAGAGGTCTGATGGCTGACACCGGGGTGCCAGCAAGGAGGGAGTTGCAGTAGTGCAGCCGGGAGATGACCAGAGCCTGGATGAGCACCTGTGCCATCTCGTCGGTGAGGAATGGGTGAATCCTCCTGATGTTATAGAGGAGAAATCTGCAGGAGCGAGCAACCGATGCAACGTTTGCAGCAAACAACAGTTGGTCGTCCAGGATCACACCCAGATTCCTCGCAGTCCGAGTTGGCGTCACCACGGTGTTGTCAATGGTGATGGCCAGGTCTCGGTGCAGGCAACCTTTCCCCAGGAGGAACATCGGCTCTGTCTTGTCCAGATTGAGCTTCAAGTGGTGTGTCGCCATCCACTCCGAGATGTCAGTCAAGCACGCAGCAATGTGTCTCTACTTGTGTGTCAGAGGGAGGGGAGGACAAGATCAGCTGGGTGTCATCAGCATAACAATGGTAAGAGAAGTCATGCGAGCGAATAACACAACCCAGGGATGTCGTGTACAGGAAGAAAAGGAGAGGACCCAGACCCGAACCCTGTGGAACACCTGTAGTCAGTCTGTGAGGCTCTGACACAGATCACCTCCATGTCACCTGGTAGGAGCGACCCGTCAGGGGGGATGCAAACATTGAGAGTGCAGAGCCTGTGACACCCAGCCCCTCGAGGGTAGAGAGGAGGATCTGGTGGTTCACTGTGTCGAACGCAGCTGACAGGTCCAGGAGTATCAGGACAGAGGAGAGAGAGTTTGCTCTTGCAGAGTGCAGCGATTCTGTCACTGCAAAGAGGGCTGTCTCTGTCGAGTGACCCACCCTAAACCCAGACTGGTTGGGGTCCAGGAGGTTGTTCTGGTGGAGGTACAAAGAAAGTTGGTTAAAGACAGTACGTTCAAAAGTTTTGGATAGAAAGGGTAGAAGGGAAACCGGTCTGTAGTTTTTGATGTCAGAGGGGTTAAGTGATGGTTTCTTGAGGAGGGGGGTGACTCTAGCAGTCTTGAAGGCCGATGGAAAGCATCCTGCCTGGAGGGAGGTGTGGATGAGGTGGGTTAGAAGGGGAAGGTGTTCAGGTGATATACACTGAAGAAGAGGGGAGGGGACCGGGTTAAGGGAGCATGTGGTGGGGCGACTGGACGTAATGAGGTTTAGGACCTCGTTGGGGGAGAGGGGAGCGAGGTGGGATAGGATGGGATGTGGAGAGGTGAGGGAGGGTGCAGAGGGTGGGATAGTTCAAGCAGCACTAACCGAGTCGTGAGAAAAGGAGGATCTTATGTCGTTTACCTTCTTGTCAAAGAAGTTAGCGAAGTCATCAGGGAGAAGGGAGGAAGTAGGAGGAGGAGGCTGTTCTAGTGGTTTTGGACCTGACTGCTGCCTTCGACACGGTTGACCATAATATTCTTTTATCACGTCTTGAGCTGTGTGTAGGCATTAAAGGTACTGCCCTAGAATGGTTCAAGTCTTAGCTGTCAAATAGAAGCTTTTCTGTCCATATAGACCAGTTCTCTTCAGCTATGGCCCCACTTAACTCTGGGGTCCCTCAAGGCTCCATTTTGGGCCCCATTCTCTTCTCATTGTATATGCTGCCCTTGGGGTCCATTTAAAAAAAAACATAATATGTCTTTTCATTGTTTTGCTGATGATTTGCAACTCTATCTGCCTATAAAAAGCAGAAATTCTCTACAGGCTTTGCTGAGTTGTTTAAAGGATGTCAACACATGGATGGAGTTAAATTTCCTGAAACTAAATCAAAATGAGACTGAAATTATTGTATATGGACAAGCTGATCTTCTGGATGGTTATGATAGTGCTCTTGGCCCTTTACCTTCCTACAGTCACTCTTCTGTTAGGAATCTTGGTGTGATTTTGACAGCTCTTTTAACTTTGACAAACAAATAAGCTCAGTAGTCAAAACAAGTTTTTTTTCAATTACGACTTCTGGGAAAAGTAAAGGCCTATGTCCCTCCAAATGATCTTGAAAGGGTAGTTCATGCATTTATTACCTCTCGTTTGGATTATTGTAATTCATTGTATGTTGGTGTAGCTCAGTCATCGCTTCGTCACCTGCAGCTTGTACAAAATGCAGAGAGGGGATGATCAGCAGCAGCAGTATGGTTTCATGCCATGAAAGAGCACCACAGATGTGATGTTTGCTTTGAGAATGTTGATGGAGAAGTATAGAGAAGGCCAGAAGGAGGTACGTTGTGTCTTTGTAGATTTAGAGAAAGCATATGACAGGGTGCCGAGAGAGGAGGTGTGGTATCGTATGAGGAAGTCAGGAGTTACAGAGAAGTATGTAGGAGTGGTGCAGGATATGTATGAGGGCAGTGTGACAGTGGTGAGGTGTGTGGTTGGAATGACAGATGGGTTCAAGGTGGAGGTGGGATTAAATCAAGGATCGGCTCTGAGCCCTTTCTTGTTTGCAGTTGTGTTGGACAGGTTGACGGAGGAGATCAGACAGGAGTCTGCATGGACGATGATGTTCGCGGATGACATTGTGATCTGTAGTGAGAGTAGGGTGCAGGTTTTGGAGAGCCTGGAGAGGTGGAGGTGTGCACTGGAGAGAAGAGGAAGGCCAAAGAGGAGGTTTATGGATGTGGTGAGGGAGGACATGCAGGTGGCTGTTGTGACAGAGGAAGATGCAGAGGACAGGAAGAGATGGAGATGGATGATCTGCTGTGGCGCCCCCTAATGGGAGCAGCCAAAAGTATTAGTAGTAGATACATGGAGACCTTCATCACTGTCCTCTATAACTACACTACTTTATATCCTTTGTATATTAGCAATATTAGAGAGAGAGAGAGGGAGACCAAAAACAACAGAAGCCATTTTTGTCACTTTGATAACTTTTCAGCGTTTCTTGGTCCGTGCATCAGCAGAACTGACAGCATTTTTAATAAACACCTTGATATAAGGGGAATAGTCATTAGTAGAATCCAATACTAAATTCTTATTGAGTATTGAAATCAAGGACAGCAGAGTATGTTAGAAGCCCATGATCTCTCTTCTCTACTTCTATCAAATAAATCAAGTCAATTTTATTTGTGTAGCCCAGTATCACAAATTACACATGTGCCTCAGGGGGCTTTACAGCAACACAACATGCTGTCCTCACACCCTCACATGGGATAAGGAACACCTCCCTAAAACCTTTAACAGGGAGAACCAACAGGAAGAAACCTCAGGGAGAGCAACTGAGGAGGATCCCTCTCCCAAGACGCACAGGTGGACAAATAATAAAATACACTCATCTCCTTTCTCATCTTTACAGAACTTTATGTTTGAGTTCCAGGAGACTCCAGACATCTTGTTTGATAAAGTCATTGAGATAAAGGTCAGTTTCATTTATTCAATGATATACATTAATTTAATACAAAACAGCGCTTATGTTAACATTTGATTATAATAATAATGATAATGATAATAATATAATGATGATGATGATGATGATAATAATGATGATAATGATGATGATAATGATAATACTAATGATTATGATAATAATAATGATAATGATAATAATATAATAATGATGATGATGATGATGATAATGATAATAATAGTATAATGTACATGATGTAAGTTTTGATAATCCCCTGAAGAAAATCAAAGCTGAATCAGTTCATTTGGACACAATGTTTATAAACGTTGTGTCCAAATGAACTGATTCAGCTTTCTGTGATTTCCTTACCTGGGTTATTGAGCCTGGATAAATACCCCTGAAGAAAAGTTTTTGGGCCTTCACCTCCATCGATTCTCTCACTAGAGATTTTAATTTGTCAATACCTCTTCAATGAGGAAAATCATTTTATCAGTTCTTTACAAAACCCTGTCATGTGACTGTGATGTTACTTTCTCAGGTGGTCCACAGGCGGGCCCTCGCCTTCCTTATGACTCATATTGGAACTTTCAAGATTGACATTGGAACTGTTTACGCCCAACCAGGTACAAAGTAGTATGAGTACCACGTAGTATTACTTTGACTAGTAATGTTAAATTTTATTACTCTTAATTACCATTACTACTCCTGCTGCTATCATTACTATTACTACTACGACATCAGTGGCCACTCCACAGAAACGGATTTTACCATCTACACTTATGCACCCAGAGGTTGTTGGCATGACACTAAAATGGATCAGTCAGTGAGGTGGTAACAGGTATCACAGAGGGGTCAGTGTCGTCGATAGACAGGTCACAATTGGCGGTCCTCAAGGGTCAGTACTTGGCCCACCCCTATTTACTCTCTATATGTATATCCTCTCTTGGTCCATTCATCTTTGTGTACGGTTTCTCCTACCATTCCATATATACTAATGACACCCAGCTCTACCTTTCATTTCCACTAGAGGACACTGAGATGTCTGCATGGTATGCTTGTCCTGCTGACATATCTACTTTAATGAAGTAATAACAACTTCCACTCAGTTAACCCAAAACAGATCTACTGGCCATTCACCCCGACATCTGGCTATCAGTGCAACGTTTGAAAGTTCAATAAGTAAAATAATAAATAATAATGATAATAATGATAAATGAATCAATAAGAATATGAACATACAATATAAACTACTCCTACAAAGGGATAATAATGTGCTGACAATATTGATATAACCGACTGCTACATCTCTCTCTCTCTCTCTCTCTCTCTCTCTCTCTCTCTCTCTCTCTCTCTCTCTCTCTCTCTCTCTCTCTCTCTCTCTCTCTCTCTCTCTCTCTCTCTCTCTCTCTCTCTCTCTCTCCAGACCATCAGTTTTACCAGAAATGGGCTCCACTCAGTGATCCAGCCGATACCAGAGCTGGGGTCAAAGGTTATGTGAAGGCCACCATTTGTATATTGATGAAGGGAGATGCTCTGAGCATGCCCAGGTTGAGCCCCACCTCCACCTCAGGAGCCAATGAAGACATAGAGAAGTCAGTAGCAGTGCATCATGGGCAGGGTTGAAATGCTACACATCCAGTAGTGACATGTCTGTAGTGTTTGTTTATGAAACAGGATGAGCACACACACTCATCAACCCTGATACTGGGATGCTAAAGTTAGCTGGTTCTAGCTTTGGTCTGGGTGTGTTGTGGTCTGCAGGAATCTGTTGCTTCCTAAAGGCCTCGGTGTTGAGCGCCCGTGGGCCCGGTTCACAGTGCGAGTGTACCGGGCAGAGGGTCTGCCCACCATGGAGGCGGGACTTCTGGCCAGCCTGTCAAAGGTCACAGACAGGAAGGTCTTCATTGATCCCTACGTCCAGGTCACCTTCTGTGGACAGCAGGTAGACACACTACTATCTATTAATCTAGCTATCGAAGGTCACTCACACACACACACACACACACACACACACACACACACACACACACACACATACATGCTGAGAATATTTTCATGTATATGTATCTATCTGTGTTTATATATATATATATATATATATATAAATGTATATGTATGTGTATCTTTGTGTGTTTATATATATTTATATATGTATATGTATCTTTGTGTGTTTATATATATTTATATATATATGTATGTGTATCTTTGTGTGTTTATATATATTTATATATATATATATGCATCTTTGTGTGTTTATATATATATGTATATGTATCTTTGTGTGTTTATATATATTTATATGTATGTATACGTGTCTTTGTGTGTTTATATATATTTATAAATATATGTATGTGTATCTTTGTGTGTTTATATATATTTATATATATATGTATGTGTATCTTTGTGTGTTTATATATATTTATATATATGTATATGTATCTTTGTGTGTTTATATATATGTATATATATATGTATGTGTATCTTTGTGTGTTTATGTGCAGCATATACAGTATATACATATCAGATTTTTATTTTTTTATCTATATAAAAAAATCTCCGTCTCACCCTTTTTCGGGTGGTGTGGTGTGTGTCTTCCTGAAGCTCAGGTCCTCTACCAGAGGCCTGGGAGTTTGAGGGTTCTTATCTTGGAAAGTGAGAGGATGCCTGAGGAGTGGAGAAGAAGCATACTGGTACCGATTTTCAAGAACAAGGGTGATGTGCAGAACTGTAGCAACTACAGAGGTATAAAGTTGATCAGCCACAGCATGAAGATTTGGGAAAGAGTAATAGAAGCTAGGTTAAGAGGAGAGGTGATGATCAGCCACAGCATGAAGATATGGGGAAGAGTAATAGAAGCTAGGTTAAGAGGAGGAGAGGTGGTGATCAGCAGCAGCATGAAGATATGGGAAAGAGTAATAGAAGCTAGGTTAAGAGGAGGAGAGGTGGTGATCAGCAGCAGCATGAAGATATGGGAAAGAGTAATAGAAGCTAGGTTAAGAGGAGAGGTGATGATCAGCCACAGCATGAAGATTTGGGAAAGAGTAATAGAAGCTAGGTTAAGAGGAGGAGAGGTGGTGATCAGCCACAGCATGAAGAGATGGGAAAGAGTAATAGAAGCTAGGTTAAGAGGAGGAGAGGTGGTGATCAGCCACAGCATGAAGAGATGGGAAAGAGTAATAGAAGCTAGGTTAAGAGGAGGAGAGGTGGTGATCAGCCACAGCATGAAGATATGGGAAAGAGTAATAGAAGCTAGGTTAAGAGGAGGAGAGGTGATGATCAGCCACAGCATGAAGATATGGGAAAGAGTAATAGAAGCTAGGTTAAGAGGAGGAGAGGTGGTGATCAGCAGCAGCATGAAGATATGGGAAAGAGTAATAGAAGCTAGGTTAAGAGGAGGAGAGGTGGTGATCAGCAGCAGCAGTATGGTTTCATGCCATGAAAGAGCACCACAGATGTGATGTTTGCTTTGAGAGTGTTGATGGAGAAGTATAGAGGAGGCCAGAAGGAGGTACGTTGGGTCTTTATTGTTTGTGGATGACATTGTGATCTGTAGCGAGAGTAGGGTGCAGGTTGAGGAGAGCCTGGAGAGGTGGAGGTATGCACTGGAGAGAAGAGGAATGAAAGTCAGTAGGAGAAAGACGGAGTACCTGTGCTGGCTCACCAACCAGACCTTATGGTGGTCGACAAGGAACAGGAGACAGCAGCAGTGATCGATGTAGCGATCCCGAGTGACGGCAACATCAGGAAGAAAGAGCTAGAACTAGATCAGATATGGAAGGGGAAATCCACAGTAGTCCCAGTGGTAATAGGAGCACTGGGACTGTGACCCCCAAACTGGGAGAGTGGCTCCAGCAGATTCCAGGAACAACATCTGAGGTCTCTGTCCAGAAGTGTGCTGGTCTAGGAACAGCTAAGATACTGCGCAGAACCCTCAAACTCCCAGGCCTCTGGTAGAGGACCCGAGCTTGAGGAAGACACACACCACCCGCAAAAGGGTGAGAGGGAGCTTAGTTTATAAATATATATGTGTGTGTGTGTGTGTGTGTGTGTGTGTGTGTGTGCGTGTGTGTATTTGTGTGTGTGTGTGTGTGTGTGTGTGTGTGTGGGGGGGGGGGGGTTGTGTGACAGGGAGAGACATCGGTGGTGAGTTCGTCCAGTTGTCCGGTGTGGAATGAGCAAATTTCCTTCATAGAACAGTTTCCTCCTCTGGCTCGACGAATCAGAGTCCAGATCCTCGATGATGCCAACATTGGAGACGTCGCCCTGGCAACCCATTTCCTGGACCTGCAGCAGATCTCAGATCCCACCAGAAATGGTAAGCTCCATATTTTATGGAATGATGATGGTACATCAGCCCGACCGATAACCAGATTCTGATCCTTAGTTCTGTGTAAATCCAGGTAACTTATCTTATCTGATCTTATCTTTAATCTCTTATCTTTACTTTCATCGTGTGTTTTATCTCATCTTATAGAAAGTACTTTAGCTAATGACATGTTTTGGTTGAGTTTCAGTCAATCATTTGCTGCTGGGTCACTGTTGTTACCCTGACAACACAATTCCTCATTTTGTTTTAGTATTTTGCCATGGCCACGGCCACATCTGTTTTTATTGGCTGTCTCTTCCCTCCATGTTAAGCCACATTTGCTGATATTGCATTTGCCAAATAGTCTTCTGGGGACATCTCAGTATGACCCCGACAGCAGGTGGGGAGGGACACACATTATGAAAAACTTGTGAATTGCCTTCATTATATGTGGGCATGGAGGTGACACCCATGGGGTCCTGCATGTTAAAACAACAACAACATATGAGGCAAATAGAAAGACGACACACAGGCATTAGCTAAGACTAGAATAAATAACCTGAAGATAAATCTAGCCTTAAAGTAAGCTGGCCTCCATCAGATGGGGACAGCAGTTCAGTCTTCACTGCTGTCTGTCTCACCTTCAAAGAACATGTCTGTCTTTCCGTCTCTCTGTTTATCTGTTGTTCACTCCAGGTTTTAACCCAACATTTGGTCCTTGTTGGGTGAATCTGTATGGCTCCCCTCAGAACTCCACTTTGGGAGACATTCACCAGGTACACACATTATATATATTACAGAAACACACACACACACATTCACCTTCACCCATTCACACACACGCTTGCTTGCTTGCTGGTTGTCCATCGTATCTGATGATGACCATCTTCTCCTATTTGTGAGTCCTTTGGTGGCTGAATAGTCCCATCCTGGATGCACAGTTGTGTGGGAATGAAAGTCAGTAGGAACAAGATGGAATACCTATGATGAATTAGAGGGAGGACAGTGGAATGGTGAGGATGCAAGGAGTAGAGGTGACGAAGGCATATGAGTTTAAATACTTGGGGTCAGCTGTCCAAAGTAACAGGGAGTGCAGGAGAGAGGTGAAGAAGAGAGTGCAGGCAGGGTGGAGTAGGTGGAGAAGAGTGTCAGGAGTGATGTGTGACAGAAGGGTACCAGCAAGAGTTAAAGGGAAGGTTTACAAGATGGTAGTGAGACCAGCTATGTTGTATGGTTTGGAGACAGTGGCACTGATGAAAAGACAGGAGGAGGAGCTGGAGGTGGCAGAGATGAAGATGATAAGATTTTCATTGGGAGTGATGAAGAAGGACAGGATTAGGAAGGAGTATATTAGAGGGACAGCTCAGGTTGGACGGTTTGGAGACAAAGCAAGAGAGACAAGATGGAGATGGTTTGGACATGTGTGGAGGAGAGATGCTGGGTATACTGGGAGAAGGATGCTGAATATGGAGCTGCCAGGGAAGAGGAGAAGAGGAAGGCCAAAGAGGAGGTTTATGGATGTGGTGAGGGAGGACATGCAGGTGGCTGGTGTGACAGAGGAAGATGCAGAGGACAGGAAGAGATGGAAACAGATGATCCGCTGTGGTGACCCCTAATGGGAGCAACCAAAAATAGTAGTAGTAGTAGTAGTAGTAGTAGTAGTAGTAGTAGTATAGGTCTTGTGCTGAAACAGTGTGTTGGTAATGGTGAGGTCATGCCCTGCACAGTGTTAACAGCCTCAGACCATTTGCACTAACCTGACCAACCCCATGCCTGCCCAGTACAGCAGTACTCCACTCCATATACCACTGTTCTTTCCTACTCTAGTTTTAAAGTCTCCCAGAAGAAGGATCTTGTCCTTTTTGGGGGTACGATGAAGGGCCTCATCTAGCTGCTGGTAGATGCTGTCCTTCACACTATTGTCAGATGGTAGTTTTGGTGCATATGCACTAAGAGAGTGGCATAGTGTGCCTTTGCTAGGGAGATATGGAGGGTCATTAGCCTCTCTCTTAGTCTGGTGGGTGTTTCAGTGAAGCTGGGTAGAATGCTGTTCTTGATTGCTAGTCCAACACCATGTTGATGTTGTCCGCCAGGGAGATAACCTCTCCAGAAAAAGATGTACACTCCTCCTTCCTCTTCACCCCAGGAGCTTGGTTCTGCTGAGAGCAGTGGTGTCCATGTTGTAGCATCTTGGTTCCTCAGCAATCAGCACAGTCCTTCGATGTGGTCTGTTGCCTTCATAATCAAGGAAAGTCCTAACATTCCATGTTGCCAATTTGAATGGGATAATTTTCTTGTTTTTACCGCAGGATGGAATTTCCAGTAGGTGCAGTAACCTACCCAGGAGGTTGGTTGAGTGGACAATTTTTAGGCCACCTTTTCTAGGCCCGTCTGCAACTGGGGTGAGCAGTGTGGTCCCTAAATAGGGCTTCTCAGTCACACAGGGGTCTGCTGAAACCAGCTGCCACTCATTCCCAGCTGCTAGTGACCATATACCCCATACCGCTGATGTGCAGGGCTCTGACTAGGAGCTCCCAGACCAATTCTACCCTGCTGCCATTGCCAGACACCCCAATGCCACCAGACTTCAACCAGACATAAGGCCGGATATTGTACACCATGGTCAGAGGTGGAGACCTACGCAAGGAGGTTTTTAGAGTGCCACAGGAAGTGCGCAGTCCTCAATAGCGCTGTCTTTGCCATGACAGGTTGGTCCTGGTGGCAAGGGGTTATACCCAGAACGACCAGTCACCCATCATGACTGCAGGAGGCTGCCAGAAACTCCAGACTGTTGAATAAATGCTTAATATGTGCCACAAAACACGTGTCTTTTCTGTCGGGGTGTGCTCGTGTAGCCTTTGTGTCAATAGACTTCCCACAAGGCAGCGGGGCAGTGGTTGGCCATAAACAGCCTCTGGGGACCACTGCAGCGCCAAGATCCCCTACCAAGTTTGCCTGAGGCCGCGAGGTGTCCAGTTTTCGTGCAAGGAGGCCTGGCAGGGGTCTTGGTGAAGGAGAGGCTATGTACTGGTGGGGGAAGGCTTACGCACTGGGCTGCTCCCTTGTTCACCACAAGGGCTAGCCAGCAGCAGCAAGCTGTAAGCGAGAGGTTAGAAAAGCAGGCGGTAAGCAAGCATGCATCTTTCCTCTAACTCAGTGTTTCTCAACCCAGTCCTCAAGGACCCCCTATCCTGCAGATTTTCATTGTAACCCTGCATAGGTAGCCCTGCTTGTACTTACTCGACCAATCATCTTGCAGCACTTAATTATGCAAGGTGTGTAACATCTGACAAAATTCATTGCTGATTGGTTGAATAACTACAAACAAGTACCTATTCAGGGTTGCAAAGAAAATCTGCAGGATAGGGGGTCCTTGAGGACTGGGTTGGGAAACACTGCACTGCTGCACTAGACGCATCACATCACCCTGTGCGAATCACACACACACACACACACACACACACACACACACACACACACACACACACAGACACACACACACACACACACACACACACACACACACACCACTAATGTTGGACTCTAATGGTAGATTCCTCCTGTCTGTGTATCCAGGCTCTGAACCAGGGATTGGGGGATGGAATATGCTACCGTGGCCGCATCCTCTTGGCTCTCAGCGTGGACATTTACGTCTCCCCCTCTGCCATTTCTGCGGAGACCAGCCCTGCTGCGCTGGGCAGCAAGGTGTTTCCTGTTTGCTAGGCTAACAGTAGAACCTTGCCATCTAGCAACCACTTCTCCCAGGATTCTTGGCCCGTCATTTTCAGAAGGCAGCGCCTCTAGTGGATTAGGAGTTTGATATGCTGATGACAAAGAAATGTGGTCTATCTGGGAAGTTTCTCCAAAGAGGACATATGTTAGAATAGAAAACAAAATCAAATAGGAATAATCATTCATTAACCACTGAGTAGCTCCCTTCTTACAAGAAGAATTGACATTTCAGCTAGAAGTGCATTATGAGAGATATCTGTAGAATACTACTACAACTATTTTTGGTGGCACCCGTTAGGGGTCATCACAGTGGATCATCCATTTCCATCTCTTCCTGTCCTCTGTAGCTTCCTCTGTCACACCACCCACCTGCATGTCCTCCCTCACCACATCCATAAACCTCCTCCACTCTGCTTCTTCTCCACTCCTCAGGCATCCTCTCACTTTCCAGGATTGTGTTAAACAATCTAGTTAAAAACCCCACTGCCATCTCTCCTAAACACCTCCATGCCTCCACAGGTATGTCATCAGGATCAACTGCCTTTCCACTCTTCATCCTCTTCATAGCTGCCCTCACTTCCTCCTTGCTAATCCGCTGAACTTCCTGATTCACTATCCCCACATCATCCAACCTTCTCTCTCTCTCATTTTCTTCATTCATCAGCCCCTCAAAGTACTCCTTCCACCTTCTCAGCACACTCTCCTCACTTGTCAGCACATTTCCATCTCTATTCTTGATCGCCCTAACTTGCTGCACATCCTTCCCAGCTTGGTCCCTCTGTCTAGCCAATCGGTACAAGTCCTTTTCTCCTTCCTTAGTGTCTAACCTGTCATACAACTCACCATACACCTTTTCCTTTGCCTTTGCCACCTCTCTCTTTGCTTTACGCTGCATCTCCTTGTACTCCTGTCTACTTTCTTCATCTCTCTGACTATCCCACTTCTTCTTTGCCAACCTTTTCCTCTGTATACTTTGCTGTACTTCCTCATTCCACCACCAAGTCTCCTTGTCTTCCTTCCTCACACCAAGTACCTTCCTAGCTGTCTCCCTCACTACTTCTGCAGTGGTTGTCCAGCCATCTGGCAACTCTTCACTACCACCCAGTGCCTGTCTTAACTCCTGCCTGAACTCCACACAACAGTCTTCCCTCTTCAACTTCCACCAATTGATCCTTGGCTCTGCCTTCACTGGCTTCCTCTTCTTGGTCTCCAAAGTCCTCCTACAGACCACCATCCGATGCTGCCTAGCTACGTTCTCCCCTGTCACCACCTCACAGTCTCCAAACCCCTTCAGATTGCGCCTCCTGCATAAGCATAAGGAGTTATCTGTAGCAGACATTGTGTAAAATGTGAGCTCAGTGGCTTGTTGATGAGCACTGCTGTCCCACACCAAGAAGGTTGTGGGTTTTATCTCAGCCCCTCAGTGTGGAGTTTTTGTTGAAGCCATTGTTAGGGTCAATACTCCTGCCTGGGCCCCTGAGCAAGGCAATAGCAAGAAGAACTGGAGTTGGTCCCCGGGTGCTGCAGCTGCCCACTGCTCCAGTACAATAGGATGGGTTAAATACAGAAGACACGTTCATTGTAACCTGTACAATGATGAAATAAACGGACTTTCGGCTTTCATGTTCATTTTAAATGTGTGTGCGTGCGTGTGTGCGTGTTGGTGCTGTAGGTGAAAGGAGCGCTTGGAAGGCTGAAGAAGAAGAGGAGCAGCAAGAAGAAAGATAAGAGGAATGAAGGTTATAACAAGAGAAGGGATTATATCCGATGTCTGACATGTTTATAATCACGTTATATTACATGTTTATAATCACATTATATTGCATGTTTATAATCACGTTATATTGCATGTTTATAATCACATTATATTGCATGTTTATAATCACGTTATATTGCATGTTTATAATCACATTATATTGCATGTTTATAATCACGTTATATTGCATGTTTATAATTACATGTTATATTACATGTTTATAATCACGTTATATTGCATGTTTATAATCACGTTATATTGCATGTTTATAATCACATGTTTATAATCACGTTTTATTACATGTCTATAATCACGTTGTATTACATGTTTATAATCACGTTATATTGCATGTTTATCATCACGTGATATTGCATGTTTATCATCACGTTATGTTGCATGTTTATCATTACATGCTTATAATCATGTTATATTACATGCCTGATACACTGAAAATCCCTTGTGTTTATTTTGATTGTGTTAGTTTGTTTGTTTGTTTGTTTGTTTGTTTGTTTGTTTGTTTGTTTGTTTGTTGATTTAGCTTCACAGGCTGGCAGCATATTGGACGAGGATGGAGGGGAGGTGGGACCTGAGGTTCCAGAGGCTGTTACCGTGGAGACAGAGGAGATCCACCCACTTCCTGAGGTCAGAGATGACATCATTACCAATGAACCCTTCTTTTCATATTAAATGACATTACAAATTATTATATTGTTTTACGTTATATTAAAATGTCGATAAAATTAGTTTCTTTTTACTGTTTTATTTGATATTTAAAGTTACAGTCCTGAATCTGCTGGTGTTACTGTACCAGTGTGTGTCCTATGTAGGTGGTGGTGTTACTGGACCAGTGTGTGTCCTATGTAGGTGGTGGTGCTACTGGACCAGTGTGTGTCCTATGTAGGTGCTGGTGTTACTGGACCAGTGTGTGTCCTATGTAGGTGGTGGTGTTACTGGACCAGTGTGTGTCCTATGTAGGTGGTGGTGCTACTGGACCAGTGTGTGTCCTATGTAGGTGGTGGTGCTACTGGACCAGTGTGTGTCCTATGTAGGTGGTGGTGTTACTGGACCAGTGTGTGTCCTATGTAGGTGGTGGTGTTACTGGACCAGTGTGTGTTCTATGTAGGTGGTGGTGCTACTGGACCAGTGTGTGTCCTATGTAGGTGGTGGTGTTACTGGACCAGTGTGTGTCCTATGTAGGTGGTGGTGTTACTGTACCAGTGTGTGTCCTATGTAGGTGCTGGTGTTACTGTACCAGTGTATGTCCTATGTAGGTGGTGGTGTTACTGGACCAGTGTGTGTCCTATGTAGGTGGTGGTGTTACTGGACCAGTGTGTGTCCTATGTAGGTGGTGGTGTTACAGTACCAGTGTGTGTCCTATGTAGGTGGTGGTGTTACTGTACCAGTGTGTGTCCTATGTAGGTGGTGGTGTTACAGTACCAGTGTGTGTCCTATGTAGGTGGTGGTGTTACTGTACCAGTGTGTGTCCTATGTAGGTGGTGGTGTTACAGTACCAGTGTGTGTCCTATGTAGGTGGTGGTGTTACAGTACCAGTGTGTGTCCTATGTAGGTGGTGGTGTTACAGTACCAGTGTGTGTCCTATGTAGGTGGTGGTGTTACAGTACCAGTGTGTGTCCTATGTAGGCGGTGGTGCTACTGGACCAGTGTGTGTCCTATGTAGGCGGTGTCGCTACTGGACCAGTGTGTGTCCTATGTAGGTGGTGGTGTTACTGTACCAGTGTGTGTCCTATGTAGGTGCTGGTGTTACTGAACCAGTGTGTGTCCTATGTAGGTGGTGGTGCTACTGGACCAGTGTGTGTCCTATGTAGGTGGTGGTGTTACTGTACCAGTGTGTGTCCTATGTAGGTGCTGGTGTTACTGAACCAGTGTGTGTCCTATGTAGGTGGTGGTGTTACTGTAACAGTGTGTGTCCTATGTAGGTGGTGGTGTTACTGGACCAGTGTGTGTCCTATGTAGGTGGTGGTGTTACTGGACCAGTGTGTGTCCTATGTAGGTGGTGGTGTTACTGGACCAGTGTGTGTCCTATGTAGGTGGTGGTGCTACTGGACCAGTGTGTGTCCTATGTAGGTGCTGGTGCTACTGTACCCAGTGTGTGTCCTATGTAGGTGGTGGTGTTACTGGACCAGTGTGTGTCCTATGTAGGTGGTGGTGTTACTGGACCAGTGTGTGTCCTATGTAGGTGCTGGTGTTACTGTACCAGTGTGTGTCCTATGTAGGTGGTGGTGTTACTGTACCAGTGTGTGTCCTATGTAGGTGCTGGTGTTACTGGACCAGTGTGTGTCCTATGTAGGTGGTGGTGTTACTGAACCAGTGTGTGTCCTATGTAGGTGGTGGTGTTACTGGACCAGTGTGTGTCCTATGTAGGTGGTGGTGCTACTGTACCAGTGTGTTTCCTATGTAGGTGGTGGTGCTACTGTACCAGTGTGTGTCCTATGTAGGTGGTGGTGTTACTGGACCAGTGTGTGTCCTATGTAGGTGGTGGTGTTACTGGACCAGTGTGTGTCCTATGTAGGTGGTGGTGTTACTGGACCAGTGTGTGTCCTATGTAGGTGGTGGTGTTACTGGACCAGTGTGTGTCCTATGTAGGTGGTGGTGTTACTGTACCAGTGTGTGTCCTATGTAGGTGGTGGTGCTACTGGACCAGTGTGTGTCCTATGTAGGTGGTGGTGCTACTGTACCAGTGTGTGTCCTATGTAGGTGGTGGTGTTACTGTACCAGTGTGTGTCCTGTGTAGGTGGTGGTGTTACTGTACCAGTGTGTGTCCTGTGTAGGTGGTGCTGCTACTGTACCAGTGTGTGTCCTATGTAGGTGGTGGTGTTACTGGACCAGTGTGTGTCCTATGTAGGTGGTGGTGTTACTGGACCAGTGTGTGTCCTATGTAGGTGGTGGTGTTACTGGACCAGTGTGTGTCCTATGTAGGTGGTGGTGTTACTGGACCAGTGTGTGTCCTATGTAGGTGGTGGTGTTACTGGACCAGTGTGTGTCCTATGTAGGTGGTGGTGTTACTGTACCAGTGTGTGTCCTATGTAGGTGGTGGTGCTACTGGACCAGTGTGTGTCCTATGTAGGTGGTGGTGCTACTGTACCAGTGTGTGTCCTATGTAGGTGGTGGTGTTACTGTACCAGTGTGTGTCCTATGTAGGTGGTGGTGTTACTGTACCAGTGTGTGTCCTATGTAGGTGGTGGTGCTACTGTACCAGTGTGTGTCCTATGTAGGTGGTGGTGTTACTGGACCAGTGTGTGTCCTATGTAGGTGGTGGTGTTATTGTACTAGTGTGTGTCCTATGTAGGTGGTGGTGCTACTGTACCAGTGTGTGTCCTATGTAGGTGGTGGTGAGGTGAGTGTCTGAGCTCCACTCAGAATGACCGAGATGTTGTGTCAGAAACAAACCAGAGAGTTGCACTTATTGATGTAGTATTATCTGAGTTGTACTTATTGACGTAGTATTATCTGAGTTGTACTTATTGATGTAGTGCTATCTGAGTTGTACTTATTGATGTAGTATTATCTGAGTTGTACTTATTGATGTAGTACTATCCGAGTTGTACTTATTGATGTAGTGCTATCTGAGTTGTACTTCTTGATGTAGTGCTATCTGAGTTGTACTTATTGATGTACTGCTATCTGAGTTGTACTTATTGATGTAGTACTATCTGAGTTGTACTTATTGATGTAGTACTATCTGAGTTGTACTTATTGATGTACTGCTATCTGAGTTGTACTTATTGATGTAGTACTATCTGAGTTATACTTATTAATGTAGAGCTATCTGAGTTATACTTATTAATGTAGAGCTATCTGAGTTGTACTTATTGATGTAGTACTATCTGAGTTATACTTATTAATGTAGAGCTATCTGAGTTATACTTATTAATGTAGAGCTATCTGAGTTATACTTATTAATGTAGAGCTATCTGAGTTGTACTTATTGATGTAGTGCTATCTGAGTTGTACTTATTGATGTAGTGCTATCTGAGTTGTACTTATTGATGTAGTGCTATCTGAGTTGTACTTATTGATGTAGTACTATCTGAGTTGTACTTATTGATGTAGAGCTATCTGAGTTGTACTTATTGATGTAGTGCTATCTGAGTTGTACTTATTGATGTAGTGCTATCTGAGTTGTACTTCTTGATGTAGTGCTATCTGAGTTGTACTTATTGATGTACTGCTATCTGAGTTGTACTTATTGATGTAGTACTATCTGAGTTGTACTTATTGATGTAGTACTATCTGAGTTGTACTTATTGATGTACTGCTATCTGAGTTGTACTTATTGATGTAGTACTATCTGAGTTATACTTATTAATGTAGAGCTATCTGAGTTATACTTATTAATGTAGAGCTATCTGAGTTGTACTTATTGATGTAGTGCTATCTGAGTTGTACTTATTGATGTAGTACTATCTGAGTTGTACATATTGATGTAGAGCTATCTGAGTTGTACTTATTGATGTAGTGCTATCTGAGTTATACTTATTAATGTAGAGCTATCTGAGTTGTACTTATTGATGTAGTGCTATCTGAGTTGTACTTATTGATGTAGTACTATCTGAGTTGTACTTATTGATGTAGAGCTATCTGAGTTGTACTTATTGATGTAGTGCTATCTGAGTTGTACTTATTGATGTAGTGCTATCTGAGTTGTACTTCTTGATGTAGTGCTATCTGAGTTGTACTTATTGATGTACTGCTATCTGAGTTGTACTTATTGATGTAGTACTATCTGTTGGTACAGGTCTTCTACCAGCTTGTTCTGTCATGTCTGCTGGTTAGACACAACACCTTCACTTCTTCTGCACACTCAACACTACCTTCCTTCTTCTTCCTCATCTGGCTGCTATGATGAAGATGGAAACACTATGCACCCTGTCATGTTTCCTGGTGAAGTCCTACCGGACACCAACCATCCACATCACACACTGCTACAGTCTGCAGGATCTGGAGATTCAAAGATTATATGTTATACACCAGAAAGTATCAAACAGGATATTTATTCACATTATAACTTCATAATTGTAGCTTTAAGAAACACATTGATGTCAAAAAGTCAACTCCACTGACTTTAGACTCTCAAAACTGCATCGGGTCATGTTACTACAAATGCTTCTGTAAGGTTAAAGAGACACTTGGGATTTTGTGTCCTACTTCCGTAGTCAGACCAACAGCTGGACTCCTGTTGTGTCTGTGTGCCGTCTCAAGGTACAGTGAATGGTGAGTTTAGCCTGCTTAGCTTAGTTGCTGGATGTCTACCAGGATCATTAGCAGCTCCTTCCGAAACAGATTAAATGCACCTTCTCTGAAACGGATTATCAATATTTATTACTTGTTAGCCTAGCGTTAGCAATGTGTCTTCTCAGAAGTACAGGTTTATCTTACAGATCAGATTGTAGTTCACGCTCACTCTCATTCTTGTGAGATTTAGAAGCTGAATGAAAAGTCGTCTGGCCAGGATTTGTTTGTAGTGAAATAAGCAACTCTATAAATTTGGGTGGTGCAGTGGTTAGCACAGTTGCCTCACAGCAATAAGGCTCTGGGTTCGTGCCCCGGGGTAGTCCAACCTTGGGGGTTGTTGCGGGTCGTCCTCTGTGTGGAGTTTGCATGTTCTCCCCATGTCTGCTAGGTTTCCTCCGGGGGCTCCGGTTTCCTCCCACAGTCCAAAGACATGTAGGTCAGGTGAAATTGTCCCGAGATGTGTGTGTGTGTGTGTGTGTGCTCTGTGATGGTCTGGGAGCCTGTCCAGGGTGTCTCCCCGCCTGCCGCCCAATGACTGCTGGGATAGGCTCCAGCATCCCCGTGACCCCGAGAGCAGGATAAGCGGTTTGGATAATGGATGGATGGATGGATGAAGACCAGCCATCATCTTCACTAAAGTTTGAAGGTGTTTCTCCTTTCTCCTGAGAGGAACTGCTAATGATCCTGGTAGACACCCAGCAACTGAGCTGAGCGAGACTAAACTCACCGTTCCACGTGCCTTCAGAATGCACACAGACATAACAAAGGAATCCACTGGTCTTCCTGTCTAAGTAGGACAGCAGCCCAGAAACCAAGCCTTCCCTTTCAGCACATGAGCACAGAGAAGTGACCAGCGGGCTGACCAGTCTTCTGTCTTTTGGTCTCAGGGATTCCTGGGGGAGAAGGAGGAGTTCCTGCTGTTTGCGTCTCTGTTTGAGGTCACACAGATGGATCCCTCTGTTGGAACACGACCTTTGACCTTTGAGCTCTCCATAGGTAGTGTGTTGTAGTTTAGAAGACTGGTAGATCTGGCCATACTGAATGGCATGTCGGTATGAGCAGAGCCAGTTCTATCGAACCAGCAGCCAGCTGTCTTGTTTCTCACAGGGAATTATGGGAAAGCCACGCGGGTGGAGAGAGCCAAGAGGAGCCGCAGCAGAGAGGAGCTGAATGAGGAGGAGAAGAGTCTGTTGGAGTCGGAGGAGGAGCTTGAAAGGGAGGAGGTGATGAACTTTGAACCTGAGAGTAGATCTGTGTCTGCTCCTCTGAGAGCCCAGCCTACCGAGTACGACAGGTAACTGGTTAAGCACTCCCATAATGCACTTTGAATTGACCAACAAACCACTGGAAGAAGACCATGTTCACATGCAGTCAGTGATGTGTTCCAGCTGAAGGACTAGTTAAAGTCAGTGATGTGTTCCAGGTGAAGGACTAGTTAAAGTCAGTGATGTGTTCCAGGTGAAGGACTAGTTAAAGTCAGTGATGTGTTCCAGGTGAAGGACTAGTTAAAGTCAGTGATGTGTTCCAGGTGAAGGACTAGTTAAAGTCAGTGATGTGTTCCAGGTGAAGGACTAGTTAAAGTCAGTGATGTGTTCCAGGTGAAGGACTAGTTAAAGTCAGTGATGGGTTCCAGCTGAAGGACAATTAAAGTCAGTGATGTGTTCCAGGTGAAGGACTAGTTAAAGTCAGTGAAGCTGAAGGACTAGTTAAAGTCAGTGATGTGTTCCAGCTGAAGGACTAGTTAAATCAGTGATGTGTTCCAGGTGAAGGACTAGTTAAAGTCAGTGATGTGTTCCAGCTGAAGGACTAGTTAAATCAGTGATGTGTTCCAGGTGAAGGACAGTTAAAGTCAGTGATGTGTTCCAGGTGAAGGACTAGTTAAAGTCAGTGTTGTGTTCCAGGCTAAGGACTAGTTAAAGTCAGTGATGGGTTCCAGGGGAAGGACTAATTAAAGTCAGTGATGTGTTCCAGCTGAAGCACTAGTTAAAGTCAGTGATGTGTTCCAGGTGAAGGACTAGTTAAAGTCAGTGCTGTGTTCCAGGTGAAGGACTAGTTAAAGTCAGTGATGTGTTCCAGGTGAAGGACTAGTTAAAGTCAGTGAAGCTGAAGGACTAGTTAAAGTCAGTGATGTGTTCCAGGTGAAGCACTATTTAAAGTCAGTGATGTGTTCCAGGTGAAGGACTAGTTAAAGTCAGTGATGTGTTCCAGGTGAAGGACTAGTTAAAGTCAGTGAAGCTGAAGGACTAGTTAAAGTCAGTGATGTGTTCCAGGTGAAGGACTAGTTAAAGTCAGTGATGTGTTCCAGGTGAAGGACTAGTTAAAGTCAGTGATGTGTTCCAGGTGAATGACTAGTTTAAGTCAGTGATGGGTTCCAGCTGAAGGACTAGTTAAAGTCAGTGATGGGTTCCAGCTGAAGGACTAGTTAAAGTCAGTGATGGGTTCCAGGTGAAGGACTAGTTAAAGTCAGTGATGTGTTCCAGCTGTAGGACTAGTTAAAGTCAGTGATGGGTTCCAGGTGAAGGACTAGTTAAAGTCAGTGATGTGTTCCAGGTGAAGGACTAGTTAAAGTCAGTGATGGGTTCCAGCTGAAGAACTAGTTAAAGTCAGTGATGGGTTCCAGCTGAAGGACTAGTTAAAGTCAGTGATGTGTTCCAGCTGAAGGACTAGTTAAAGTCAGTGATGTGTTCCAGCTGAAGGACTAGTTAAAGTCAGTGATGGGTTCCAGGTGAAGGACTAGTTAAAGTCAGTGATGTGTTCCAGGTGAAGGACTAGTTAAAGTCAGTGATGGGTTCCAGCTGAAGGACTAGTTAAAGTCAGTGATGTGTTCCAGGTGAATGACTAGTTAAAGTCAGTGAAGCTGAAGGACTAGTTAAAGTCAGTGATGTGTTCCAGGTGAAGCACTATTTAAAGTCAGTGATGTATTCCAGCTGAAGGACTAGTTAAAGTCAGTGATGTGTTCCAGGTGAAGGACTAGTTAAAGTCAGTGATGTGTTCCAGCTGAAGGACTAGTTAAAGTCAGTGATGGGTTCCAGGTGAAGGACTAGTTAAAGTCAGTGATGTGTTCCAGCTGAAGGACTAGTTAAAGTCAGTGATGTGTTCCAGGTGAAGGACTAGTTAAAGTCAGTGATGTGTTCCAGCTGAAGGACTAGTTAAAGTCAGTGATGGGTTCCAGCTGAAGGACTAGTTAAAGTCAGTGATGTGTTCCAGGTGAAGGACTAGTTAAAGTCAGTGATGTGTTCCAGCTGTAGGACTAGTTAAAGTCAGTGATGTGTTCCAGGTGAAGGACTAGTTAAAGTCAGTGATGTGTTCCAGCTGAAGGACTAGTTAAAGTCAGTGATGGGTTCCAGGTGAAGGACTAGTTAAGGTCAGTGATGGGTTCCAGGTGAAGGACTAGTTAAAGTCAGTGATGGTTTCCAGCTGAAGGAGTAGTTAAAGTCAGTGATGTGTTCCAGGTGAAGGACTAGTTAAAGTCAGTGATGGGTTCCAGGTGAAGGACTAGTTAAAGTCAGTGATGGGTTCCAGCTGAAGGACTAGTTAAAGTCAGTGATGTGTTCCAGGTGAAGGACTAGTTAAAGTCAGTGATGTGTTCCAGGTGAAGGACTAGTTAAAGTCAGTGATGGGTTCCAGGTGAAGGACTAGTTAAAGTCAGCGATGGGTTCCAGGCTAAGGACTAGTTAAAGTCAGTGATGTGTTCCAGGTGAAGGACTAGTTAAAGTCAGTGATGGGTTCCAGGTGAAGGACTAGTTAAAGTCAGTGATGGGTTCCAGGTGAAGGACTAGTTAAAGTCAGTGATGTGTTCCAGGTGAAGGACTAGTTAGAGTCAGTGATGGGTTCCAGGTGAAGGACTAGTTAAAGTCAGTGATGGGTTCCAGGTGAAGGACTAGTTAAAGTCAGCGATGGGTTCCAGGTGAAGGACTAGTTAAAGTCAGTGATGGGTTCCAGCTGAAGGACTAGTTAAAGTCAGTGATGTGTTCCAGGTGAAGCACTATTTAAAGTCAGTGATGTATTCCAGCTGAAGGACTAGTTAAAGTCAGTGATGTGTTCCAGGTGAAGGACTAGTTAGAGTCAGTGATGGGTTCCAGGTGAAGGACTAGTTAAAGTCAGTGATGGGTTCCAGGTGAAGGACTAGTTAAAGTCAGCGATGGGTTCCAGGTGAAGGACTAGTTAAAGTCAGTGATGGGTTCCAGCTGAAGGACTAGTTAAAGTCAGTGAAGCTGAAGGACTAGTTAAAGTCAGTGATGTGTTCCAGGTGAAGGACTAGTTAAAGTCAGCGATGTGTTTCAGGTGAAGGACTAGTTAAAGTCAGTGATGGGTTCCAGCTGAAGGACTAGTTATGTGATGTCAGCTATCCAAGACTCCTTGGATAGCTGAACTGTGGGGCGGAAGTGATGTTGCAACCCCACTTCCAACGTTGTGTTCAAGACTTTTCAGTGAATGTCTCCATTTCTGTTTTTCTGTCCATCCAGAACTTTTGAATGTTAACTTCCTTAACTTTACTGAGCAGGAATGTTGTTTTGGAAGTCTGTCTGTTTAATGCCGCTCATCAAGAGACTCAACACAGCTGAAAAAGAAAAGGAAGCCGCACACCTAACTTCCTGAATAGTAAAACAAGTCTGACCAAAACCTCCATTAATAATATTTGTAAGGGAGTTCTGAGCATGTGGTTTCCTTTCCTTAGGCTTTGTTCACTGCTGCCTACCATCTTGTTCTTTGCCAGTCATTTCCGGGTTAGATGAGAGAACTCTGATGGTACCTCTAGCCTGTTAATCCCATGACGCTGGTGTCCATTAGACCCCAGGTGTTAATCACATGACGCTGGTGTCCATTAGACCTCAGGTGTTAATCACACGACGCTGGTGTCCATTAGACCCCAGGTGTTAATCACATGACGCTGGTGTCCATTAGACCTCAGGTGTTAATCACATGACGCTGGTGTCCATTAGACCTCAGGTGTTAATCACATGACGCTGGTGTCCATTAGACCCCAGGTGTTAATCACACGACGCTGGTGTCCATTAGACCTCAGGTGTTAATCACATGACGCTGGTGTCCATTAGACCTCAGGTGTTAATCACATGACGCTGGTGTCCATTAGACCTCAGGTGTTAATCACATGACGCTGGTGTCCATTAGACCTCAGGTGTTAATCACATGACGCTGGTGTCCATTAGACCCCAGGTGTTAATCACACGACGCTGGTGTCCATTAGACCTCAGGTGTTAATCACACGACGCTGGTGTCCATTAGATCTCAGGTGTTAATCACATGACGCTGGTTAGACCTCAGGTGTTAATCACACGACGCTGGTGTCCATTAGACCCCAGGTGTTAATCACATGACGTTGGTGTCCATTAGACCTCAGGTGTTAATCACACGACGCTGGTGTCCATTAGACCCCAGGTGTTAATCACACGACGCTGGTGTCCATTAGACCTCAGGTGTTAATCACATGACGCTGGTGTCCATTAGACCCCAGGTGTTAATCACATGACGCTGGTGTCCATTAGACCTCAGGTGTTAATCACACGACGCTGGTTAGACCTCAGGTGTTAATCACACGACGCTGGTGTCCATTAGACCTCAGGTGTTAATCACGTGACGCTGGTGTCCATTAGACCTCAGGTGTTAATCACATGACGCTGGTGTCCATTAGACCCCAGGTGTTAATCACATGACGCTGGTGTCCATTAGACCCCAGGTGTTAATCACGTGACGCTGGTGTCCATTAGACCCCAGGTGTTAGCATCATGGTTGAAATGAAGAAATTGTTGCTTTAATCTGGTTAAAATTTAAATCACATGTAAACATAATAACACACATACACACCCTGTGGTTATGTGTCTGTCTGTCTGTCTGTGTTTCTGTCGGTTATGTGTCTGTCTGTCTGTCTGCCTGCCTGCCTGCCTGCCTGCCTGTCTTCTTGTCTCTCTCTCTCTCTGTCTGTCTGTGTGTCAGGTCTTACAGCTGCATCCCTCTGCAGCCTCCCTCAGTGAGACAGAAACCCTGCCTGTATGTCTGGAGCCATTTCGAGGATCACAGTTTCCGTTTCCACCAAAGCAACTGGCTGCACAAAATGGCCGACAGGCTGGTGAGTCGCTCTGTCTGGTTTCTTCATTAGTTTTCAATAAAGCTTCAGTTGTTTAAGTATTTGTGTAAAATCAGATGTCAGACCAGGTTTATTAGTGCAGTCCTACTTCATGGTCCACTTATCCTGCTCTCAGGGTGATGCTGGAGCCTATCCTAGCAGTCATTGGGCGTCAGGCGGGGATATATATATATATATATATATATATATATATATAGATATAGATATATATATATATAGATATAGATATATATATATATATATAGATATAGATATATATATAACATACTTTTTTATTCAAGACCGGATTTTTCTCACACTCTTACTTGGACCAACAACCCCAGGCTGAATTGCTAGTGTGCATCGTGCACACAGCAATGAAAGAACTTCTGGTTTTGAAATATAATGTGGCTAGCAGATATCATTGTATAACTAATGAATATAAAGTGACCATTAAATATCATAATGTCACTAGTAAATTTTATGTGGCTAGCAGATATCATTCTATAACTAATAAATATAATGTGAACAGTAAATATAATGTGACTAATAAATATAATGTGACCATTAAATATCATAATGTGACTAATAAATATAATGTGGCTACCAGATATCATTCTATAACTAATAAATATAATGTGAACAGTAAATATAATGTGACTAATAAATATAATGTGGCTACCAGATATCATTCTATAACTAATAAATATAATGTGACAAGTAAATATCATAATGTGACTAGTAAATATAATGTGGCTAGTAGATATCATTCTATAACTAATAAATATAATGTGAACAGTAAATATAATGTGGCTAGCAGATATCATTCTATAACTAATAAATATAATGTGACCAGTAAATATCATAATGTGACCAGTAAATATAATGTGGCTAGCAGATATCATTCTATAACTAATAAATATAATGTGACCAGTAAATATCATAATGTGACCAGTAAATATAATGTGACCAGTAAATATCATAATGTGACCAGTAAATATCATAATGTGACAAGTAAATATAATGTGGCTAGCAGATGTCATTCTATAACTAATAAATATAATGTGACCAGTAAATATCATAATGTGACCAGTAAATATCATAATGTCACTAGTAAATTTTATGTGGCTAGCAGATATCATTCCATAACTAATAAATATAATGTGACCAGTAAATATCATAATGTCACTAGTAAATTTTATGTGGCTAGCAGATATCATTCTATAACTAATAAATATAATGTGACCAGTAAATATCATAATGTGGCTAGTAAATATAATGTGGCTAGCAGATATCATTCTATAACTAATAAATATAATGTGATCGGTAAATATCATAATGTGACCAGTAAATGTCATAATGTGACAAGTAAATATAATGTGGCTAGCAGATGTCGTTCTATAACTGATAAATATAATGTGACCAGTAAATATCATAATGTGACCAGTAAATATAATGTGGCTAGCATATATCATTCTATAACTAATAAATATAATGTGACCATTAAATATCATAATGTGGCTAGTAAATATAATGTGGCTAGCAGATATCATTCTATAACTAATAAATATAATGTGACCGGTAAATATCATAATGTGACCAGTAAATGTCATAATGTGACAAGTAAATATAATGTGGCTAGCAGATGTCATTCTATAACTAATAAATATAATGTGACCAGTAAATATCATAATGTGACCAGTAAATATCATAATGTGACAAGTAAATATAATGTGGCTAGCAGATGTCATTCTATAACTAATAAATATAATGTGACCAGTAAATATCATAATGTGACCAGTAAATATCATAATGTCACTAGTAAATTTTATGTGGCTAGCAGATATCATTCTATAACTAATAAATATAATGTGACCAGTAAATATCATATTGTGACCAGTAAATATAATGTGGCTAGCAGATATCATTCTATAACTAATAAATATAATGTGACCGGTAAATATCATAATGTGACCAGTAAATGTCATAATGTGACAAGTAAATATAATGTGGCTAGCAGATGTCATTCTATAACTAATAAATATAATGTGACCAGTAAATATCATAATGTGACCAGTAAATATAATGTGGCTAGCAGATATCATTCTATAACTAATAAATATAATGTGACCAGTAAATGTCATAATGTGACAAGTAAATATAACGTGGCTAGCAGATGTCATTCTATAACTAATAAATATAATGTTGTAGAGCCGAAGTAACGGAGAAGACCGTAGGTTCACACTTTAGCCGTGTAGGCAACTTTCTTTAATCCACGGTAAATCAGCGAGACAAACAAAACCCACAGCTCGACTGAGCGGACGTGGCAAGAATAACCAGAAAACTGGCTGGACAACCATAACTTAACCCTGCGTTAACCTGCCAGGGCAACCATGACTTAACCCTTAGTTCCTGGGTTGAATTCTGTCCCCAATACGTGTCCACCACATGAGCCCCCCCAGAATTCACCCTAGTAATCCAAGTCAGGCAGGCGCGGGTGGACGACAGGCCGTCCGCGGCGGCTCCGGATAACAGGGGCCGGAGTGTCTGTGGGAGGCATTGACGCGGGCCTGTGGAGGTCGGCCTGAGGAGCAGAAGAGGCAGCTCGGGCCTCCACGGGGGGAGGAGGCGGAGCCGGGGGACGACCGCGACGAGGAGGTTGGGCTAACTCCAACGGCTGCGTCAAGTCCAGGTGTGCGGGTTTAACTCGGTCCACTGAAACATGCTCGGCCGTGCCCCCAAAATCCACCACCAGGTGCTTAGTTCCCCGTTCCAGGACGCGGAAGGGGCCGTCATAAAGGGGGTTGCAGAGGGGAGCGGTGTGCGTCGTGACGGATGAACACGTAGTCCGCTGACTGCAGACCTGGGGGCACCTGGGACACCGGAGCGCCGTGTTGGGCGGTAGGGACGGGTGTGAAAGCTCTGACCCCGTCCAGCAAGGAGGCTCGTTGGTCCACAGCTGACCAGGGACGCGTTGCATTGGGCATGAAATCGCCTGGGACTCGCAGCGGCGTGCCGTACAGCAGCTCCGCAGAGGAGGCTTGTAGGTCTTCCTTCGGGGCGGTCCGCAGGCCCAGCATGACCCATGGGAGCTTGTCGACCCAGTTGCAGTCCTTGAGAGTAGCCCGAAGCGCAGCCTTCATGGACCGGTGGAAGCGCTCACATAGGCCGTTCGCCTGAGGGTGGTAGGCGGTAGTGCGATGAAGCTTGACGCCCAGAGCCTCACCCACAGCATTCCATAGCTCTGAGGTAAACTGTGGCCCACGGTCAGATGAAAGGTCGGAAGGCGTACCGAAACATGAGACCCACGACCCAATAAAAGCCCGGGCCACATCAGCAGACGTCGTGGATGCCAGGGGAACAGCTTCAGGCCAGCGCGTAGTCCTGTCCACCACAGTGAAGAGGTAGGTGAACCCATGGGAGGGGGGTAGGGGACCAACCAGGTCGACGTGGACATGGTCAAATCGTCTCTCCGGCACTGCGAAGCGTTCCAGGGGCGCCTTAATGTGGCGGTGTATCTTAGCCCGCTGACAGGCAACACACGAGTCGGCCCACGCTTTCACGTCTCTCTTAAGTCCCTCCCACACAAACTTAGCAGAGGTCAGGCGCACGGATGGCTTACCGCCTGGATGAGAGAGGCCGTGCACAGCTTCAAATACGGGGCGTCTCCAGCTGTGCGGGACGATGGGTCTGGGCTGTCCTGTGGAGACGTCACACAGGAGGGTGACACCTGTGTCGCTGAAAGGAACGTCCTGCAGGCGGAGCCCCGTGTCGGAGGCCCGGAGACGGAGGATGCTCGGGTCCGTGGCCTGGTCAGCAGCCATCTGTGCATAGTCAAGGCCTAGGTGGACCGCTCCAATCACTGCCCTAGAGAGGCAGTCAGCTACCTGGTTAGACTTACCAGCGACGTGCTGGATGTCGGTAGTGAATTCCGAAATGTAGGAGAGTTGTCGCTGCTGGCGAGCGGACCATGGCTCGGCCGTCTTGGACATGGCAAACGTGAGGGGCTTGTGGTCCACGTACGCAGTAAACTCGCGGCCCTCTAGCAGGAAACGGAAATGCCGGACGGCGAGCCAGAGACCGAGGAGTTCCCTGTCAAAAGTACTATACTTGCGCTCTCGGGGTGTAAGCTGGCGACTGAAAAAGGCCAAAGGCTGCCAAGCCCCCCCCACCCACTGTTCGTGAACCGCACCAACAGCATAGTCCGATGCATCCGTGGTTATGGAAATAGGCGCTGTAGGTGAAGGATGCGCTAGCAGGGTAGCCTGGGAGAGCGCAGCTTTAGTCTCGGTGAACGCACGGTCCCGCTCTGCTGTCCAGTCGACCGCCTGGTTGGGGGACATGCCTTTCAGCGCCTCGTACAGTGGCCGGATGTTAAAGGCGGCTCGGGGAATGAAGCGGTGGTAGAATGTCACCATCCCGATGAACTCCCTGAGCGCACGAGCTGTTTGGGGGCGCGGAAAGGCCGCCACCGCTTCCACCTTTGAGGGCAGGGGGACCGCCCCGTCCCCAGTGATGCGGTGCCCGAGGAAATCAATGGCCGTCAGCCCAAACCGGCACTTCGCCGGGTTGACGATCAGCCCATGCTGGCTGAGGCGTGTGAAGAGGGCATGAAGATGGGACAGGTGTTCTTCCTCGGAGGTGCTGGCGATGAGTATGTCGTCCCGATAGACGAAGATGAAAGGAAGGCCACGGAGCACTGAATCCATCAGCCGCTGAAAGGACTGGGCCGCGTTTTTGAGTCCAAATGGCATTCGTAGGAATTCAAATAGGCCGAATGGGGTTGTCACCGCTGTCTTGGGGATGTCTGAGGGGTGCACGGGAACTTGTCTGCCTCTGAGAGAGAGTTGGCTAGACCTGCATAGGCCGCTTCCCTCCGCGTACATGCGAAGGAGGAGAAGGTTAAGGCATCGACCAGACGGCTGTTCTGAATGTCCACTAGCAAACCGTAAGCGCACAAAAAATCAGCTCCGAGGAGGGGAAGCGTTACATTGGCCATGACGAACTCCCACGTGAAACGTTGTCCACCAAAACACAGTTCTACAGACCGCACGCCGTAGGTGTGGATAGGGCTGCCGTCAGCCGTCGCCAACTGGGGGCCCCGCTCCCCGCCCATGATGTCGACGTCAGTAGCAGGGAGCACGCTTCTCTGTGCGCCCGTGTCACAGAGAAATCGCCGACCGGAGATGGTGTCGAGGATGAAGAGTAGCCTGCTCGTATCGCCAACACTCATGGCCACTACTGAGTGTTGGCCCTCTCGTTTCCCGTCGGCCTGTAGTTGCAGGGGGAACGGCACCGTTTAGCTTTCGCACCAAATCGAGCGTGGTACATACAGAGTCCAGAGGGCTTGTAGCGGTCTGATGCTGTGGCGCCACCGTCGGGCCACGCCCGCGACGTCGGCGGGGGGCCAGTGAAGGTAGGAGCCAGCACCCCGGCATGGGAGGAACGTTGTGTAGCGACGAAGAATCGGTCAGCCTCCTTTGCCAGCTCACGGGGATCAGTGATGGTGGAGTTAGCGAGCGCAGTCTGGACGTGGGGCGGCATGTTGCGCAGAAACAGCTCCATAAACAGGAAACATGGCTTTTCTTGACCCAGTAGGTTTAACATCCTGCTCATTAGCTCCGATGGTTTGCCATCTCCCAAGCCCTGAATTGCGAAGAGGCGACGTGCTCTCTCCGTTGTTGACAGTTCAAAAGTTTCAAGGAGGAGATGTTTAAGTGCGGCGTATTTACCATCGGCCGGTGGGTTGGTTATGAAACCGCTTATCCTGGAAGCCGTAGCGCACCCCAGCGCTGCCACTACGTAGTAGCACCTGGTCTCGTCCGCTGTTATGTCTCTGAGCGGCGCGAACTGTGCCTCAGCCTGCGCGAACCATGTAGCCGCGGAAGACTCCCAAAACTCCGGCAGTTTAATTGCAACGGCGTTCGTAGCCATAATGTGTGTGGTTTCAGAAAACTTATCCGAAAACCGACGTCGGGGTCACCAGTGTAGAGCCGAAGGAACGGAGGAGACCGTAGGTTCACACTTTAGCCGTGTAGGCAACTTTCTTTAATCCACGGTAAATCAGAGAGACAAACAAAACCCCACAGCTCGACTGAGCGGAGGTGGCAAGAATAATCAGAAAACTGGCTGGACAACCATAACTTAACCCTGCGTTAACCTGCCAGGGCAACCATGACTTAACCCTTAGTTCCTGGGTTGAATTCTGTCCCCAATACGTGTCCACCACAATGTGACCAGTAAATATTATAATGTGACCAGTAAATATAACGTGGCTAGCAGATATCATTCTATAACTAATACATATAATGTGACCAGTAAATATCATAACGTGACCAGTAAATATCATAATGTCACTAGTAAATTTTATGTGGCTAGCAGATATCATTCTATAACTAATAAATATAATGTGACCAGTAAATATCATAATGTGGCTAGTAAATATAATGTGGCTAGCAGATATCATTCTATAACTAATAAATATAATGTGATCGGTAAATATCATAATGTGACCAGTAAATGTCATAATGTGACAAGTAAATATAATGTGGCTAGCAGATGTCATTCTATAACTAATAAATATAATGTGACCAGTAAATATCATAATGTGACCAGTAAATATCATAATGTCACTAGTAAATTTTATGTGGCTAGCAGATATCATTCTATAACTAATAAATATAATGTGACCAGTAAATATCATAATGTGACCAGTAAATATAATGTGGCTAGCATATATCATTCTATAACTAATAAATATAATGTGACCAGTAAATATCATAATGTGGCTAGTAAATATAATGTGGCTAGCAGATATCATTCTATAACTAATAAATATAATGTGACCGGTAAATATCATAATGTGACCAGTAAATGTCATAATGTGACAAGTAAATATAATGTGGCTAGCAGATGTCATTCTATAACTAATAAATATAATGTGACCAGTAAATATCATAATGTGACCAGTAAATATCATAATGTGACAAGTAAATATAATGTGGCTAGCAGATGTCATTCTATAACTAATAAATATAATGTGACCAGTAAATATCATAATGTGACCAGTAAATATCATAATGTCACTAGTAAATTTTATGTGGCTAGCAGATATCATTCTATAACTAATAAATATAATGTGACCAGTAAATATCATAATGTGACCAGTAAATATAATGTGGCTAGCAGATATCATTCTATAACTAATAAATATAATGTGACCAGTAAATATCATAATGTGGCTAGTAAATATAATGTGGCTAGCAGATATCATTCTATAACTAATAAATATAATGTGACCGGTAAATATCATAATGTGACCAGTAAATGTCATAATGTGACAAGTAAATATAATGTGGCTAGCAGATGTCATTCTATAACTAATAAATATAATGTGACCAGTAAATATCATAATGTGACCAGTAAATATAATGTGGCTAACAGATATCATTCTATAACTAATAAATATAATGTGACCAGTAAATGTCATAATGTGACAAGTAAATATAACGTGGCTAGCAGATGTCATTCTATAACTAATAAATATAATGTGACCAGTAAATATCATAATGTGACCAGTAAATATAACGTGGCTAGCAGATATCATTCTATAACTAATACATATAATGTGACCAGTAGATATCATAATGTGACCAGTAAATATCATAATGTGGCCAGTAAATATCATAATGTGACTAATAAATATAATGTGGCTACCAGATATTCTATAGCTAATAAATATAATGTTACCAGTAAATATCATAATGTGACTAGTAAATATCATAATGTGACTAGTGTAACCAGGTTAAAATTAATGTTTTTATTTTATTTTGTTTGAGTATGAAATATCACCAAATCCTGTCTGTGTGCTGTTATTTGTGTTTACTACATTTTATTTTATGTCATTATTTACTTTTATGTATGTTTTCCAACGACCGTCATATACATGTACTGTCGCTTTAAGAGAGAGGTCTTGTGGGTACACGGAAGAGGAAACGCGGGAGAGGCCATTTTTGTTTTGTGGGAGGAGTCTCAAGCAGCAATCGAGCCGAGCCACACGTGTTTCTTACCGTAGGACAGTTTTTTTTTTGCTGGTTGAGGAGAACGTAACTTTGAGTATCCCTGTAAGAAGATACTGCAAGCTGTGGGATAAAATACTTGTTTATCCTTTCTTACATCGGAGTCCCGTGGACGGTTTCTCCTTCTAACGCACACGAGTGAAGTCCGGGTAGTGGTTGAACTTCGACCCCCACGTCCGTAAGAAACACCGCTCCCGCTGGAGGACTGGACGGTTGTCGAAGGGTTTGAAACCAAAATAAATGGCAAGGTGGGCCAAATAGAGTCCTGTGTGTCCCCCCTCCTTCCTTGATCATGATGATGATGATGAGAGACTGAGGGCCCCCCACAACACCTGGGGCCCCACCCAACTAGAACACAACGCAGAGCTAATGATGAGAGTGACGGGCATGCAGCAGGCTGACCAGCACAGAACAGCATAGGACTGCCCCCGTTACATTGGTGCCGTGACCCTCCTGGATCCTGAGAGCGACATCAGTTGCTCGCCGCGGGAGGCTGCTGTCGTCATCAAGCCCCAGACGTCCTCAGGTATTTCTATAGACTGTACGCTCATGTTACAGTGGACTGGAGTTGAGCTGTGTGGACACTGGACAGTCATAGCTGTGGTTACCATGGACTGGGCTTGTGAACAGGACATTTGTATATATTGAAGGAAGAAAAACACACGAGGAAAAAAAGGTTAATGTTGATGTGATTGAAGGACTCGTGTGAATAATCTATTGATCTAAACTACTGGATATGTGCATATGTGATTAATCTATTAGTGAATTTGTTGATTGTGTGTGATTGTTTCAATCTCTTAGTGATTTCTAGATTCAATTATTTAAATGAATTGAGCTTTTCACTTTTTTATTTTATTTTTTATTTTATCTGAGTGTTAGAGGTAGGAACATGGCAGAGGGTGGTTCGTACGTAGGTGGGGGTAACATTGCTGATCAGGATCTTTTGGATCGCCAGTGTGCTATGGAGAGGGGGTACCAGTTAGATGTGGGTGGGGGTTTACGGCTAGGTGTAGGTAGGAGTTTCGGGCAGCTCTTAGAGGGCGGGGAACCAGACACCAGAGCACCAGGACCTAGAGACCCGACCACATTTGGCACTCCTCAGTTCACCTCCACACGCTACATAGAACGGGCCAGGCCAGGTATCAGCGAAGGGGCTGTGCTAGGTAACAGCAAGCAGCCAGTGGGTGAGTTAGCCACGCTCATTACTCAGTTAGCAGAGAAGATAGGAGAGTCAATCACTGCTAAGCTGCAGGAAGCACAAATGCTTAGAAACACACACACAGACAGTGCTAGGTCTGCTGAACAGCGTTTGGAGACAGCTCCTAGTGTTAGAGTAGTGATGCAGACAGACGCTAGGGAGCCTCCTATTTTCAGGGGCGATAGCTCTGATAAGTTTACAGTTCATGAGTGGGAGAGCCTTATGACTTTGTATTTGAGGAAGCGAGCCATTCCAGTTAGTGAGCAGTCACATGAGATTCTAGCTAAGCTTATGGGGAAAGCAGGGGACGTGGTGAGGATAAAGCTGCGCAACACATCTGTCGACCACATAGCGAACCCCCACATTATTTTTGATGTACTGAAGCAACACTTTAGTGACCTCACATACTCGAGCATGCCCCTGGCGGACTTTTACAGTACGCTGCCCAAGCCAGGTGAGGACGCTATGGAGTATTGGATTAGGCTTAATAAAACAGTGGAGGTGGCTGACGAATGCTTGAAGTGGCAGGGGCGTAGTATTGAAGAGCCAAGCCACGAGGTAAGCATGATGTTTATCAAACACTGTCCAGATCAGTCTCTTGCCAATGTTTTTAAGTTCAAGTCCGCAGGGAAATGGTCTGCTAGCGAGATCCAGGAGAGGCTTGATGAGCACATGCTGGAGAGGAAGTCCCGTGTTGCTGCAGGTGGACAACGTGAAGCAGGCGCGGTAGAGCATAGGTTCCATTCACAGGTTCATGTCCCTGTAGTCGACATGGCTCCCGACTTGAACACGACCGTGCCGGTGGTGCCATCTCCCGTCCCGGCTCATGCGTCATCTCCTATACCATTTTGTGCAGGGTCTCCTACACCGTCTCCCGCACCGTCTCCCGCACCTGTCTCTGGCGGTGATGACTATATGAGGAGTTTGGTGAGCTTGCTAGACCGTTTGGTCACAATGCAGACTCAGGTTCCAGTTAGCGCTGCTGTCCGGACACCGACGCTGACTCAACCGCCAGCTAACGCCGCAGGGCGGGTGCCAGACGCACCACAGAGGTTGTGCAGGGTTTGTAAGTCTCCGGATTACTCCACATTTTCCCACTGCAGCCGGGAGAACCGATGTATAAACTGTTTGTCTCCTGGTCATTGGAAGAGGGACTGTCCTCACCCTCAGCCGCCCAACCAGCTCCGTTCTCAGCCTGGTGGAAGAGCTGGTCATCAGTCTCGTCCGTTAAACTACTAAACCCACACCTAGAGAGGGATGGTGTGGGTAATGTAGATGTATCCCTCACTGATGTCTCCGACCTGGCTCACTTGTATGAAGACAAGTGTGCCAAAGCACCTCAGGGTTCGCGTATGGTCATTCAGGCGACACAGAGGATTCAGGCTTTCAGTGACTTGTTCTATGCTCCTGTTCTTGTCAACCAGAGTGTGCAGCTTAATGGCATGTTGAATACTGGCTCTATGTCATGCAGTATCAGTGAAAATGCAGTAGAGAAGCTCCGCTCTGGGGGTGTTTTACCTGAGAAGCAGCAGCCTGAAGAGAACATTGTCTTGATTGGCTGCGGTGGTCTGGAGACTAGGCCTGATGGTTTTTATGACCTCAACATGCAGCTTTATGGTGTTTCCTTTGTCATACCCACTCTGGTCGTGCCCGGTCAGCATGATGATCTGATAGTCGGCACAAACGTCATTAAACATGTGGCCCATGTACTCAAGAGTGGTACTGAGTACTGGGACATCGCGTCCAGACAGGAACATGTGCCTATGTCAGCTGGAAGCACTGTTGTTGTGGAGCCGACAGACTCCAAGGCCATGCCACGCAGTGTCCTCGTAGGTCGACTTGTCACACCGCTCTGGGGTGATAGGTGGGTACCCATGACTGTTGTCAATCCATCTGACAAAGCCATCACACTGAAAAGGAACTGCAAGTTGGCTGATGTGTTTCCATGCTTGGCGATTGAGGACTTTAATGTTTTCCAGGGACTGCAATCAGTTGCAGGGAGGCATGAGTCCAACGCCACAGATAGTGCCTGTCCCCCTGTCCAGCCGGCTAGGAGTTTGTCAGAGCTCGGACTCAGTGACATTGACCTCAGCTCCTGTCAGGTTAGTGAGGCATGCAAGTCCCAGCTCACTCAGCTGCTCACCGAGTACCATGACATCTTCTCCAGGGACTCTCTGGACTGTGGCGAGGTCACAGGATACACACATCGCATCCATCTGGTGGATGAGCGCCCCTTTCGCTTGCCCTACAGGAGGGTTCCCCCAGCCCACTATCAGAAGTTGAGACAGGTTCTCACTGATATGGAGGAGAAAGGGATTATCCGAAGTCCTCGAGCGCATACGCTTCACCGCTGGTTATGGTATGGAAGAAGGATGGCGGGCTTCGGATCTGCACTGATTTCAGATGGCTGAATGCTCGGACCTTGAAAGACGCTCATCCCTTGCCACACCAGTCGGACTGTCTTGCCGCGCTGGGTGGTAACTGCCTCTTTAGTACGATGGACCTCACCTCTGGCTTCTTCAACATCCCAATGCATGAAGATGACAAGAAGTACACTGCTTTCACGACTCCCCTTGGGTTGCATGAATACAATCGCATGCCACAGGGCCTTTGTAATAGCCCTGCAGCCTTCATGAGAATGATGATTGGGATCTTTGGGGATCTGAACTTCACGAAGCTTTTGTGCTATCTTGATGATCTTCTTGTCTTCGCGCCATCAGAGGTTGAGGCTCTGTCGAGGCTCCGCACTGTGTTTCAGAGGTTGAGGGAGAACAACTTGAAACTGGCTCCGAAGAAGTGTCATCTGCTGCAGAAGCGGGTGCGGTTTTTGGGCCACGTGGTTGATGGCGGAGGTGTGTCTGTCGATCCCTCCAAAGTAGAGGTCATCTCCAACATGACAGTGCAGGATCTCATGGAAGGTGATGGGTGCACGCCTTCTGTTCGTAGGATCAAATCTTTCCTTGGTATGGTATTTTACTACCAGCATTTCCTCCCGAACTGCTCCTCTGTGGCTAAGCCCCTGTTCGCCCTTACAGCTGGACAAAAGAGGAGGGGGAGGTCAGCTAAGGATAAGAAGCCCCATGGCAGCTTCCGTAAGCTTACCTCCGCAGACTGGACGGTGGAATGTGGGGAAGCATTTGATCTGTTGAAGACGATGTTACTGGAGTGTGTGGTGCTTGCCCATCCAGACTTTGAGGTGCCTTTCATTTTGTCGGTCGATGCGTCTTTGGACGGACTCGGCGCGGTGCTGTCTCAAGTGCCCCGAGGAGAGTCTAAGGCCAGACCTGTTGGTTTTGCAAGCAAGTCCCTCAGTGCCTCACAGCGGAAGTATCCAGCTCATAGACTGGAGTTCATGGCGCTGAAGTGGAGTGTTTGTGAAAAGTTCAGCCACTGGCTGAAGGGTCAAAGCTTCACCGTTTGGACAGATAATAATCCGCTGACTTATCTCCTAACGAAGCCGAAGCTTGACGCGTGTGAGATCCGCTGGGTGTCTAAGTTGGCGTCTTACACTTTCGATCTCAAACACCTGCCAGGGAAGAAAAACGTGGTGGCGGATGCCTTGAGTCGCGACCCTTTTTCCAAGCCCGTCAGTCAGAGGCTACTTGGGGAGCCCTACCCGGCCCTTGTTCAGGAAGCCGACGGGGTTGAGGGGGACTCTGTGCAGGATGTTTTCAGACTCAGTTGCCAGTCCCAAACAGTGAGTAGTGCGCGATCTGGGTTTGCTTGTGATGCAGCTGAGGTCAGGGCTTTTTGTCAAGCCAAATGTGACTGGCCTGATGCATCAGTATTCACAGCACTCAGTTTGGTCCAGCACGTTCAGCATCTGTCGGGTGGTCAGGATACACTGCCAATGTTATCCACCGAGGAGCTCAGGTTGAGTCAGGAGCAGGATCCCTGCATCTCCAAGGTGTTGCCCTTTGTCGCTGTTCGGAAGCGGCCATCGAGACGTGAGAGGCATGGTGCTGACCAGAAGGTCCTCAGGCTGCTGAAACAGTGGGAGAAGTTGGAAGTCAATGATGGTGTCTTGTACAGGGTGACAAAGGACCCAGTGTCCAAGCAGAGGAGGTCCCAGTATGTTTTACCTCTGAGTCTGAAAGACAAGGCACTGTCTGGCATCCACGATCACGCTGGTCATCAGGGCCAGGACCGTACTCTCTCTCTTGCAAGGCAGCGTTTTTATTGGCCTGACATGGAGAGGGATATCAGAGCATATGTCAGATGCTGTCGGAGATGTGTGTTTGGGAAGACCCCAGAGCCAGCTGCTTGCGCGCCCCTGGAGAGCATTAAAACCTCCGCACCGATGCAGCTTGTGTGTATGGATTTCTGGTCCGCTGAGGACAGTAAGCAGCGGTCGGTCGATGTCCTAGTGGTTACTGACCACTTCACTAAGCTTGCTCACGCGTTCCCCTGCGCCAATCAGACAGCGAAGCAGGTCGCCAAGAAACTCTGGGATCATGTATTCTGTGTTTACGGGTTTCCGGAGAGAATACATTCTGACCAGGGCACAAACTTTGAGAGCAACCTGATTGCAGAGCTTCTCAAGTTGGCGGGTGTAGCGAAGTCCCACACGACGGCCTACCATCCTATGGGTAATGGCGGGACAGAGCGGTTTAATCGCACGATGGGGAATATGCTCCGTTCCCTTCCGCTTCAGCAGAAGCAACAGTGGCCTCAGCAGATCCATTCTCTCACGCTCGCGTACAATGCCACTGTTCACGAGACCACGGGTTACGCGCCTTTCTTCCTGATGTATGGGCGTGTCCCAAGACTGCCGTTGGATGTTATGTTCAGGCAGGTTTTGCATGACCCTCACGTTGTTGATTATGACTCTTATGCTCAGTCTCTGCTTTCCTGTCTAAGGAGTGCAATGGAGATCGCTCAGAAGCACTCCACGGCTGAGCAGCAGCATCAGGCGCGACAGTACAACAGACATGCCAAGGGCACTGTCCTGTCTGTCGGGGATCGTGTTTTGGTTGCGAACCAGAGTGAGCGAGGGAAGAGAAAGTTGGCTGACAAATGGGAGAACGGAGTGTACACCGTTGTCGGTGTCAACCCCAATATCCACGTCTACAAGATTCAGGATGCAGAGGGGCACACCAGAGTGGTGCACAGGAACCGTTTGTTGGAGGTCAACTTCTTGCCCCTACCTGAGTTAGATCAGGGTGAGGAGTCCAGTACAACCAGTCAGTTGCTTGACTGCGCAGAGTCCGATGAGGAGGACAGTGCAGATGGCCTGACGGTCTCAGGGGATGCAGGGGGGCTAGCAGTCTCATCACTTGGAGACTCGCCTAGATCTGAGTGGGCAGAAGCGGAAGAGTTCATTCCGTCTAGTCTGGTAGTCAGTCCTGTGGGGGCCACTGCTCAGTCTCCACCCAACACACACGCACCACACAACACACATGCACCACACATAGAGGCATCACACTCACTCGATGTAGGTGTTATATCTCACACTGATTCGCACACAGGGGCACCACCCTCACTCGATACAGATGCTGCAGCTCGCACTGTCTCACGCACACAAGTAGAGAGCGATGGTCGGGTTAGGACACGCACAGGGAGGGTGGTGAGGTCAGTGAACAGGTTAATAGAATCTATGGCTCAGATGCCATTTCTACGGAATGTGAGGGTTTGAACTTTGATGGAGGTTGGAGTCATTCAAACTAGTTTAATGTGAGTTATTAGGTGTCTATCAGACAGGGTTGTTTTGGGCCAAGTGCATGGTGTGGCGTATCAGGCGTCACATTGATCTAAGGGAATTCTGAGACTTGATCAACCTCATTATTTTCTGGACCTCGTAACCGAGGTAGCTCCTAAGTTGACTGGAGGACTAGGTCCTTCTTTTCACTTGTGCCAGTAGTCGGTGATGGACTTTTCCTTTCCTCTTTCTCTTTTTATCCTGCTGTCAGGATGTTGGTGAATTTCAGGAGGGGTGAATGTAACCAGGTTAAAATTAATGTTTTTATTTTATTTTGTTTGAGTATGAAATATCACCAAATCCTGTCTGTGTGCTGTTATTTGTGTTTACTACATTTTATTTTATGTCATTATTTACTTTTATGTATGTTTTCCAACGACCGTCATATACATGTACTGTCGCTTTAAGAGAGAGGTCTTGTGGGTACACGGAAGAGGAAACGCGGGAGAGGCCATTTTTGTTTTGTGGGAGGAGTCTCAAGCAGCAATCGAGCCGAGCCACACGTGTTTCTTACCGTAGGACAGTTTTTTTTTTGCTGGTTGAGGAGAACGTAACTTTGAGTATCCCTGTAAGAAGATACTGCAAGCTGTGGGATAAAATACTTGTTTATCCTTTCTTACATCGGAGTCCCGTGGACGGTTTCTCCTTCTAACGCACACGAGTGAAGTCCGGGTAGTGGTTGAACTTCGACCCCCACGTCCGTAAGAAACACCGCTCCCGCTGGAGGACTGGACGTTTGTCGAAGAGTTTGAAACCAAAATAAATGGCAAGGTGGGCCAAATAGAGTCCTGTGTGTCCCCCCTCCTTCCTTGATCATGATGATGATGATGATGATGAGAGACTGAGGGCCCCCCACAACACCTGGGGCCCCACCCAACTAGAACACAACGCAGAGCTAATGATGAGAGTGACGGGCATGCAGCAGGCTGACCAGCATAGAACAGCATAGGACTGCCCCCATTACACTAGTAAATATCATTATGTGACAAGTAAATATCGTAATGTTACTAGTAAATATAATTTGGCTAGCAGATATCATTGTATAGCTAATAAATATAATGTGACCAGTAAATATCATAATATTACCATTAAATATCATAATGTGGCCAGTAAATATCATAATGTGACTAGTAAATATAATTTGGCTAGCAGATATCATTCTATAGCTAATAAATATAATGTGACCAGTAAATATCATAATGTGGCCAGTAAATATCATAATGTGGCCAGTAAATATCATAATGTGGCCAGTAAATATCATAATGTGGATAGTAAATATCAGTAGGTGTTACTGAGTGGGATTGACGAAAACAAAGTAAATGAGTGTGAGTCCTCCATTTAAGAACACAGGAGCCGGACCGGCTGACTGATTCTCGTGTGTGAAGGACGGAGGACAGCATTTCACACACATCCTTATACTCCCCTAACGTGTCCTGTCTCCTCTGTAGGAGTCTGGGCTAGAGGAGGTGGAGCATCTTCTGAGGAGGCCGAGGAGCAGAGTGAAGGAGCGCCTGGTGGAGGTGATGCTGGAGCTGGTGGCCTCCTGCAAGTAAGTCAGTGTCTCTCTGTCTTCACTCAGCTGGCCTCATTAGTTTACATGTTTGGGATATTACAAACCCAACCTGGAACAAGTGGACGGTATGGAAAATGCAGATAAAAAGAAGCAGTGATTTCTAAAGGTACTTTGACTTGTACTTCATAGCAGACTGTATGAACACAGTATGTTTCACGCTTTGTAGATATGCATCCATATATACCAGCTTTATGATAACCAGCTTTCCCTGCGTCATCCCAGGGAAGGTTATCAAAGAAGGATTTGGACTTGTCATAGTAAGTAAGATATACATCCAAGATGGCGGCGCGCTGGACACAGCGGCTACTGTGGTTCCCTGTTCAGTGTCGTGTTTTCTTTGTTAGTTGTAAGTTTACTTACAAGTGTAGGTCGTCCTGAGCTCTTCTACAGCCATCAGGACCTGTTAAACCTCAGAACTGATTACTCACTTCCCTCCACCATCACGGACAACTCCCCATCCATATGATCCGCTCACCGGCCTCGCAGTGGAAACACTGCCCCCTGTCGGCAACGTGAACAGAAGAGGGGGAAACGTGGCGGGCTACATGCTAAGCTAAGTAGCACTCCCTTCACAGTGTCCCTCCCCAGCATCTTCATGGCTAATGACCGGTGGTTAGCTAACAACATGGAGGAGATGAGACTCAGGCTGTCCTCTCAGAAAAGGCTGCAGAACTGCTGTCTGATGATGTTTACGGAGACTTGGCTCAACAGCAACATGGCGACTCGGCAGTCGAGCTAGCGGGCCGCACAGCCTTCCGTGCCGACAGGACAGCGGACTCCGGCAAGACCCGCGGAGGAGGTTTGAGTATTTATGTCAGTAACTCTTGGTGCAACAATATAAAGATGGTTGAAAGGCATAGCTCTGCTGATCTGGAGCTCCTTATGATTCAGTGCAGGCCTTTCTACCTGCCCAGGGAGCTAACGGCCATTACCATCACCGCTGTATACATCACCCCATATGCTAATGCTAAGGTAGCACTTAAGCTGCTACAATGTGCCATCAGCAGACAACAGACCCAACACCCGGACAATGCCTTTATCATAGGTGGTGACTTTAATCAGGCTAACCTCAGGGCTGTATTGCCCAAATCCCATCAGCATGTCTCCTGCCCCACTAGGGGACAAAACACCCTGGACCATCTCTATACAAACATTAAGGACTCATACAAAGCTACTTCCTGCCCCCACGTGGGGCATTCTGACCACCTCTGCCTGTTCCTGGTCCCAGCCTACAAACCCCTAATAAAACGGGTCAAGCCAGCAGTAAAGACAATCACTGTCTGGCCAGAAGGAGCAGTCTCTGAACTCCAGGACTGTTTTGACAACACAGACTGGAGTATTTTTGCACATTCAGCTACCCATGGCTCCCATACAGACATTAATGAACAGACATCTGCCATACTAGCCTACATTAACTTTTGCACTGTGAGTGTCACAACAAAAAAATCAATCTGCACCTTTCCAAACCAGAAACGCTGGATGACCAGTGAGGTCCGGCAGCTGCTGAAAGTCCAGGATGCAGCGTTCAAGTCAGGTAACTGTGAGGCCTACAGCGCAGCCAGATCCAACCTCACAAAGGGCATCAGAACAGCCAAACATAAATATCCCCTACGAATAGAGGACCACTTTCACAATAACTCTGATCCTCGGCGAATGTGGCAAGGCATTCAGTCTATCACAGACTACAAAAGCTCCAATAGCGGTCCCACTGTTCATGATGCCTCCCTGCCAGACAAGCTAAATCATTTCTATGCCTGCTTCGACAAGGACAATACTTACCCAGCCACAAAAATCCCCAGCCACCCAGAAAACCAGGTGCTCACTCTATCGATCGCAGAGGTCAGAGAATCACTGCGCAGAGTGAACACACGGAAGGCTGCCGGACCGGACGGCATACCAGGTTGGGTCCTCTGGGAATGTGGCGACCAGCTGGCTGAGGTCTTCACAACTATATTTAACCTCTCACTGTCCCAATCCATTGTCACGGCATGCTTTAAGACCACCTCTATCATTCCTGTCCCCAAGAAACCAACATCCACATGTCTGAATGACTACCGACCCAAAGCACTCACCTCCATTGCCATGAAGTGCTTTGAGAGACTGGTTCTGGCTCACATCAAAAACATTACCCCCCCCCCCATTCGAGTCACATCAGTTTGCCTACCGCCCCAAAAGGTCTACTGAGGACGCCATTGCCACTGCCCTGAACTTTGCTCTGACCCACCTTGAACTTAACAACACATACATCCGGATGCTGTTTATAGATTACAGCTCTGCCTTCAACACTATCATCCCCGCCAAACTCCTCACCCTTGGCCTCAACCCCTCCCTCTGTAACTGGATCCTGGACTTCCTGACCAGCAGACCTCAGTCTGTTAGGTTAGGTGACCACACCTCCTCCACCCTGACCCTCAGCACAGGTGCCCCTCAAGGCTGTGTTCTGAGCCCCCTCCTTTTCTCCCTCTTTACCCACGACTGCCTGCCAACTCACCCTTCAAATGTTATAGTTAAGTTTGCAGAGGACACCACAGTCATTTGCCGTATCACCAACAATGACGAGATGGCCTACAGGGACGAGATTCAGCACCTCACATTATGGTGTACTACCAACAATCTTGTCCTCAGTGTGCAGAAGATGAAGGAGCTGATTGTGGACTTCAGGAGGTCTAGAAGATGCAGCCACTCCCCCATACACATCAATGGGGTGGAAGTGGAGCATGTTTCCAGCTTTAAATTCCTTGGAGTCCACATCAGTGAGGACCTTTCGTGGACATTAAACACCCTGGCCCTTGTGAAAAAGGCCCAACAATGCCTGCATTTCCTGAGGAGGCTGAGGAGCCCCCGTCTACCCCCCCAAAATTCTCACCAACTTCTACCACTGCACCATAGAGAGCATCCTGACCATCTGCATCTCAGTGTGGTACGGCAACTGCACCTCAGTAGACCAGAAAGCTCTGCAGCGGGTCGCCAAGGCGGCCCAGCATATCACCGGTACCCAGCTCCCAGCCATAAAAGACATTTGTCATAAACGCTGCCTTCGAAGGGGTCTGAGCATCAGCAGAGATCCCACCCACCCATCCATGGACTGTTCTCCCCCCTGCACTCTGGGAGGCGCTACAGGAGCCTCAGAGCCCGCACTACCAGGCTCAAAAAGAGCTTCTTTCCACAAGCTGTTGCCCACCTGAACCTGGCTACCTACTGAATGTCTGTAGATATTTTTAAAGATGTTGTACTCCAGCTCTTTTTTAACTTATTTTTAGCTTTTGGTCTTCATGTGTGTATATCTTATGCTGTGTTTGCTGTGTTTCTGTGTGTCTGTCTTGCAATGTTTGGTGAAGCCACAGCCCTCAATTCATTTTTAACATGTGCCTGCACATTGTTTGTAATGACAATAAATTGAATTGAATTGAATTAACAGGAGGTCGCCACGGGCTCCTCCTCCTCACCAGTCCCATCATTAGCCTAATGCTCAGAGTCAGTGTTGTCTTCATTCAGAGCCTTCTCTGGTTTGCCACCTTTCAGTTTCAGCTTTCTCTGGAACTCCTTGTCAGTTTCGTCTTTGTTGAACTTGGCATTGGCACTCTCGAAATCAATGTCCTCCTCAAACTTCATTGGGCCATTCCTGCGTATGTTGAATTTTCCCCTGCCGCGGTTACCTCCTCCATGGCTCCGATGGGCACATGGACCACCTGACGCTTGGTGCCTGCTGGGGTCCCGGGTTTCAGAGATATGCTCATTATCTGGTTGAGGCTCTTTGTGAACCCCAGGGCCTTTTCTCTGCTCAAGGAGGTCTGGGGGCTTCTGGTTACCACCAGTAGTGGTGGTAGGCCCAGGGGCTGCTCCGGCCACTAAACTCTTCTGTCTGACAGGGACAGGTGGAGCAAGAGCAAACGATGGGGTAATCTGCACTGACTGCTCCAGAGGGGGACTCTTCCTTAGAGGCTCTGATTTTGGACTAGTTTGTCCTCCTCCAGCAGCCCCAAACTGCTGAGGTGCCATGGGGCTTGAACCAAACTGGCTGTAAGATGGGACAGCGGCCCTGCTAAATGGTACAAAGGACCCCACAGACAGGAATGATGTTGTGGCTGCAGCATTGGTGGATTCAATAGAGGATTGAACAATTGCAGGATCCTGGTGCAGGGTGCTGGTGCCTTTGGGGGGCTCAAAGACTGTCAGGTCCTTGAAGTCACTCCCTTGGAAGATGACGTACTCAAAGACTTCGTCGCGCGGGTGTGTGTGTGTGTTGATCTGTCAGTAGGGCGGTCTTCATTGCCAAAGGAGTGAAATTTGGCAAGAGCCACGATGGAGTTTTCAGTGTCGATGGTGTACAGAATTCCCTTGTATCGGATCTCGGCCTTTGAAGTGAGGAGTACCGGGAACCAAACCGTCTAAGTGTTTCGAAAAGGTAGTCCCATTCCACACAATCAAAGCAGCCTGTTTAAACACTGACCTGACCCTAAACCACCCCTGCAGCCTGGTTAAACACTGACCTGACCCTAAACCACCCCTGCAGCCTGGTTAAACACTGACCTGACCCTAACCACCCCTGCAGCCTGGTTAAACACTGACCTGACCCTAAACCACCCCTGCAGCCTGGTTAAACACTGACCTGACACTAAACCACCCCTGCAGCCTGGTTAAACACTGACCTGACCCTTAACAACCCCTGCAGCCTGGTTAAACACTGACCTGACCCTAACCACCCCTGCAGCCTGGTTAAACACTGACCTGACCCTAAACCACCCCTGCAGCCTGGTTAAACACTGACCTGACACTAAACCACCCCTGCAGCCTGGTTAAACACTGACCTGACCCTAAACCACCCCTGCAGCCTGGTTAAACACTGACCTGACCCTAACCACCCCTGCAGCCTGTTTAAACACTGACCTGACCCTAAACCACCCCTGCAGCCTGGTAAAACACTGACCTGACACTTAACCATCCCTGCAGCCTGGTTAAACACTGACCTGACCCTAAACCACCCCTGCAGCCTGGTAAAACACTGACCTGACACTTAACCATCCCTGCAGCCTGGTTAAACACTGACCTGACCCTAAACCACCCCTGCAGCCTGGTAAAACACTGACCTGACACTAAACCACCCCTGCAGCCTGGTTAAACACTGACCTGACCCTTAACCACCCCTGCAGCCTGGTTAAACACTGACCTGACCCTAAACCATTCCTGCAGCCTGGTTAAACACTGAACTGACCCTAAACCACCCCTGCAGCCTGGTTAAACACTGAACTGACCCTAAACCACCCCTGCAGCCTGGTTAAACACTGACCTGACCCTAAACCACCCCTGCAGCCTGGTTAAACACTGACCTGACACTAAACCACCCCTGCAGCCTGGTTAAACACTGACTTGACCCTAAACCACTCCTGCGGCCTGGTTGAACACTGACCTGACCCTAAACCACCCCGCAGCTTGGTTAAACACCGACTTGACCCTAAACCACCCATGCAGCCTGGTTAAACACAGACTTGACCCTAAACCACCCCTGCAACCTGATTAAACACTGACTTGACCTAAACCACCCCTGCAGCCTGGTTAAACACTGACTTGACCCTAAACCACCCCTGCAGCCTGGTTAAACACAGACTTGACCTTAAACCCCTCCTGCAGCCTGGTTAAACACTGACCTGACCCTAAACCACCCCTGCAGCCTGGTTAAACACTGACCTGACCCTAAACCGCCCCTACAGCCTGGTTAAACATTGGCAGCTGTTGCTAGAAAATGGTGCTTGCTAGAAAACGTCACTCTCCGGACACAGTGAAGTAGCAGTCTAGTACCTGTTCTGCTGTCACACTCTCTGGACATAACGAAGGAGCAGTCTAGTACCTGTTCTGCCGTCCCTCTCCAGACATAGTGAAGGAGCAGTCTAGTACCTGTTCTGCTGTCACTCTCACTGGACATAGTGAAGGAGCAGTCTAGTACCTGTTCTGCCATCACTCTCCTCACATAGTTAAGGAGCAGTCTAGTACCTGTTCTGCCATCACTCTCTCTGGACATAGTGGAGGAGCAGTCTAGTACCTGTTCTGCCATCACTCTCTCTGGACATAGTGAAGGAGCAGTCTAGTACCTGTTCTGCCGTCACTCTCCGGACATAGTGAAGGAGCAGTCTAGTACCTGTTCTGCCATCACTCTCTCTGGACATAGTGAAGGAGCAGTCTAGTACCTGTTCTGCCATCACTCTCTCTGGACATAGTGGAGGAGCAGTCTAGTACCTGTTCTGCCGTCCCTATCCAGACATAGTGAAGGAGCAGTCTAGTACCTGTTCTGCTGTCACTCTCGCTGGACATAGTGAAGGAGCAGTCTAGTACCTGTTCTGCCATCACTCTCCTCACATAGTTAAGGAGCAGTCTAGTACCTGTTCTGCCATCACTCTCTCTGGACATAGTGAAGGAGCAGTCTAGTACCTGTTCTGCCGTCACTCTCCGGACATAGTGAAGGAGCAGTCTAGTACCTGTTCTGCTGACACTCTCCAGACATAGTGAAGGAGCAGTCTAGTACCTGTTCTGCTGTCACACTCTCTGGACATAACGAAGGAGCAGTCTAGTACCTGTTCTGCCGTCCCTCTCCAGACATAGTGAAGGAGCAGTCTAGTACCTGTTCTGCTGTCACTCTCGCTGGACATAGTGAAGGAGCAGTCTAGTACCTGTTCTGCCGTCCCTCTCCAGACATAGTGAAGGAGCAGTCTAGTACCTGTTCTGCCGTCACTCTCGCTGGACATAGTGAAGGAGCAGTCTAGTACCTGTTCTGCCATCACTCTCTCTGGACATAGTGAAGGAGCAGTCTAGTACCTGTTCTGCCATCACTCTCTCTGGACATAGTGGAGGAGCAGTCTAGTACCTGTTCTGCTGACACTCTCCAGACATAGTGAAGGAGCAGTCTAGTACCTGTTCTGCTGTCACACTCTCTGGACATAACGAAGGAGCAGTCTAGTACCTGTTCTGCCGTCCCTCTCCAGACATAGTGAAGGAGCAGTCTAGTACCTGTTCTGCTGTCACTCTCGCTGGACATAGTGAAGGAGCAGTCTAGTACCTGTTCTGCCATCACTCTCTCTGGACATAGTGAAGGAGCAGTCTAGTACCTGTTCTGCCATCACTCTCTCTGGACATAGTGGAGGAGCAGTCTAGTACCTGTTCTGCTGTCACTCTCGCTGGACATAGTGAAGGAGCAGTCTAGTACCTGTTCTGCCATCACTCTCTGGACATAGTGAAGGAGCAGTCTAGTACCTGTTCTGCTGACACTCTCACTGCCCTTTACACACTGAAGTTCCCCCTGATTCCTTGAATAATTTGATTATGTTATGTGCCACATCAGTAAGCATCTGGATGCATCAATAAGGATCTGGATGCATCAGTAAGCATCTGGATGCATCAATAAGGATCTGGATGCATCAATAAGGATCCGGATGCATCAATAAGGATCTGGATGCATCAGTAAGGATCCGGATGCATCAGTAAGGATCCGGATGCATCAGTAAGCATCTGGATGCATCAGTAAGGATCTGGATGCATCAATAAGGATCTGGATGCATCAGTAAGCATCTGGATGCATCAATAAGGATCTGCATGCATCAGTAAGCATCTGGATGCATCAGTAAGGATCCGGATGCATCAGTAAGGACCTGGATGAATCAGTAAGCATCTGGATCCACTTGTTTTACCTGTAGGGTGTTTGTGCTGCTGTTTCGTGCTACAGTAATGCAGTTTAGATAGGGTGTGATATGCTGGGGCATGCTGCACATATGTTTACATATTTTATTGTTATTTCTATTTCTTAGTTTATCTTCTATTTATTTCTGTTTTCTTGTATCTTGTTAGTTTTTAATTTTTCTTTACTCGAGCATGAGTGTCTGTAACAGGACCCAGTTTACCCTCGGGGATGAATAAAGTATTCTGATTCTGATTCTGTATGCGTCAGATGATTAGTTACATGTTGGAAAAGCAGCAGCAGGAAGTGTACACTTGTTTTCTCCTGCCCCTTCTCACCTACTCTTAAGTTGATTCAGCTACTAGACATTACACACTCACTTCCCACTGTACTGTGTAGTTCCTGTACTGTGTAGTTACTGTACTGTGTAGTACACTGTACTCTATAGTTCTCTGTACTGTATAGTTCTCTGTACTGTGTAGCTCACTGTACTGTGTAGCTCACTGTACTGTGTAGTTCTCTGTACTATGTAGTTCTCTGTACTGTGTAGTTCTCTATACTGTGTAGTACACTGTACTGTGTAGTTCACATTCAATGCAAGTTGTGCTGCACACACAACACAAACTCACCCAGTGTGAACAATGAGAGAAAAGTAACACATGACAACACACAAGAGAACGAAAGACACCCATGCACATTTCAACAAGACCGTGCAAAGCCTCATTCTGCACACGTTACAAAGCCACGGCTGCAGAAGAAGAGGGTGCAGGTGCTGGACTGGTCTGCCTGCGGTCCCGCCCTGTCCCCAGTAGAGAATGTGTGGTGCATTTTGAAATGAAAACACGATGAAGAAGGTGCTGTACTGTTGCACAGCTTCAGACTTTGCAGAAAGAATGGGAGGAAATTACCCCTGAAACACTTCATCATGTGGTGTCTTCGGCCCCTTCATGTTTTTCAATGTTGTGAAAAGGAAGGGTGGTAAATGGTAAATGCTTTACTGTCCCAACTTTTTTTTTAGATATGTTGCAAGAATGAAAATTGAAATGTTTTGTTTTGAAAAAATAAAAATCATGAGCTGAAACATCAGATAATGTGCTGTTGTGTTGTTTTCAATGTAATACTGGTCAACGATAATTCAGTAATCACTGTTTTCAGTTTTAATTTTAATTTAACATACTGTCCCAACTTTTTCTGGTTAGGGGTTGTAGGTCAGATTTGACATTATGTGACATCAGCATGTCTCCTGTCTCTCCTTCGATAGGCAGTTCACTGTGCTGTCAGACAGAAAGAACCCATCAAGGCCCAACAACCTGGACAAATGCAGAAAAGAGTTCATAAAGAAGAACTTGGTAAGACCTGCTGTAGTCCGGTTTAATGTGTTATAACATGATTTAGTCTAGTTTAACGTGTTATAACCTGCTTTAGTCTGGTTTAACGTGTTATATAATCTGCTTTAGTCAAGTTTAATGTGTTATAACCTGCTTTAGTCCGGTTTAATGTGTTATAACCTGCTTTAGTCTGGTTTAACGTGTTATATAATCTGCTTTAGTCAAGTTTAATGTGTTATAACCTGCTTTAGTCTGGTGTAACATGTTGTAACCTGCTTTAGTCAGGTTTTACATGTTATAACCTGTTTTAGTCCGGTTTGATATGTTATATAACCTGCTTTAGTCTGGTTTAACGTGTTATATGACCTGCTTTACCCTGGTTTAACGTGTTGTAACCTGCTTTAGTCTGGTTTAATGTGTTATAACCTTTAGTCCAGGTTAACATTTTTTAACCTGCTTCAGTCAGGTTTAACCTGTTATAACCGGCTTTAGTCTGGTTTAACGTGTTATATTACCTGCTTTAGTCTAGTTTAACGTATTATATAATCTGCTTTAGTCCAGTTTAATGTGCTATAACCTGCTTTCGTACGGTTTAACTTGTAACCTGTTTTAGTCCGGTTTAATGTGTTATATAACCTGCTTTAGTCCAGCTTAATGTATTATATTATCGGATTTAGTCCAGTTTAATGTGTTATAACCTGTTTTATTCCGATTTAACGTGTTATAACCTGCTTTAGTCCAGTTTAACATGTTATATGACCTGCTTTAGTCCGGTTTAGCATGTTGTAGCCTGCGTCTGATTTAACGTGTTATAACTTGCTTTAGTCAGGGTTAACTGTTATAACCTGTTTTAGTCCGGTTTAACATGTTGTATAACCTGATTTAATCCGGTTTAATGTGCTATAGCCTGCTTAAGTCCAGGTTAACATGTTTAACCTGCTTCACTCCGGTTTAATGTGTTGTAACCTGTTTTAGCCCGGTTTAACGTGCTATAACCTGCTTTAGTCCGGTTTAACGGGTGATATGACCCGCTGTAGCCCAGTGTAATGTGTTATAACCTGCTTTAGTCTTGTTTAACATGTTATATAACAGGCTTTAATCCGGTTTAGCATGTTATAGCCTGCTTTAGTCCAGTTTAACATGTTATAACCTTTTTTATTCCGGTTTAGCATGTTATATAACCTGCATAAGTCCGGTTTAATGTGTTAAAACCTGCTTTAGTCCAGGTTGACATTTTCTAACCTGCTTCAGTCCGGTTTAACGTGTTATAACCAGCTTTAGTCTGGTTTAACGTGTTATATAACCCGCTTTAGTCTAGTTTAACGTATTATATAATCTGCTTTAGTCCAGTTTAATGTGTTATAACCTGCTTTAGTACGGTTTAACTTGTTGTAACCTGTTTTAGTCTGGTTTAATGTGTTATATAACTTGCTTTTGTCCAGCTTAATTTATTATATTATCTGATTTAGTCCAGTTTAATGTGTTATAACCTACTTTAGTCCGGTTTAACGTGTTGCAACCTGCTTTAGTGTGGTTTAACATGTTATAATGTGCTTTAGCCCGGTTTAACGTGTTATAATCTATTTTAGTCCGGTTTAATGTGTTATAACTTGCTTTAGTCCAGATTAACATGTTGTAACCCGCTTTAGTCCTGTTTAACATGTTATATAACATGCTTTGGTCCGGGTTAATGTGTTATAACCTGTTTTAGTCCGGTTTAATGCGTTATAACCTTCTGTAGTCCAGTTTAATGTGTTATAACCTGTTTTATTCAAATTTAACGTGTTATAACCTACTTTAGTCCGGTTTAACATGTTATATGACCTGCTGTAGTCCGGTTTAGCGTGTTGTAACCTGCGTGTGGTTTAACGTGTTATAACTTGCTTTAGTCAGGTTTAACTGTTATAACCTGTTTTAGTCCTGTTTAACATGTTATATAACCTGCTTTAGTCCGGTTTAATGTGTTATAACCTGCTTTAGTCCAGGTTAACATGTTTTAACCTGCTTCACTCCGGTTTAATGTGATATAATTGGCTTTAGTCGGGATTAACGTGTTATATAACCTGCTTTAGTCGAGTTTATTGTATTATACAATCTGCTTCAGTCCAGTTTAATGCGTTAAAACCTACTTTAGTCCGGTTTAATGTGTTGTAACCTGCTTTAGTCTGGTTTAGCATGTTACATTCTGCTTTAGTCCTGTTTAACGTGTTATATAACATGCTTTGGTCCAGTTTAATGTGTTATATAACCTGCTTTGGTCTGGCTTAGCATGTTATAGCCTGCTTTAGTCCAGTTGAACTTGTTATAACATTTTTATTCCGGTTTAGCATGTTATATAACCTGCATAAGTCCGGTTTAATGTGTTATAACCTTCTTTAGTCCAGGTTAACATTTTTTAACCTGCTTCAGTCCGGTTTAACCTGTTATAACCGGCTTTAGTCTGGTTTAACGTGTTATATTACCTGCTTTAGTCTAGTTTAACGTAATATATAATCTGCTTTAGTCCAGTTTAATGTGCTATAACCTGCTTTCGTATGGTTTAACTTGTTGTAACCTGTTTTAGTCCGGTTTAACATGTTATATAAACCGCTTTTGTCCAGTTTAACATGTTATACCCTGCTTTAGTCCAGGTTAGCATGTTATAACCTGCTTTAATCTGATTTAACGTGTTATATAACCTGCTTTGGTCTGGTTTAAGGGGTTATAACCTGCTTTAGTCCGGTTTAACGTGTTGTAACCTGCTTTAGTTTGGTATAACCTGCTTTAGTCTGTTTTTTTGCGTTATAACCTGTTTTAGTCCGGTTTAACATGTTATATAACCTAATTTAGTCCTGTTCAACCTGTTATATGACCTGCTTTAGTCCGGTTTAACTTGTTGTAACCTGCGCCTTGTTTAATGTGCTATAACCTGCTTTAGTCAGGTTGACATTCTGTAACCTGCTTTAGTCCGGTTTAATGTTGTAAAACCTGCTTTAGCCTGGTTTAACGTGTTGTAACCTGCTTTAGTCCAGTTTAATGTGTTATATAACCTGCTTTAGTCCTGTTTAACATGTTATAACCCGCTGTAGTCCAGTTTAACATGTTATATGGCCTGCTTTAGTCCGGTTTAACGTGTTGTAACCTGCTTTATTCAGGTTTAACGTTTTATAACCTGTTTTAGCCCGGTTTAACGTGCTATAACCTGCTTTAGTCCGGTTTAATATGTTGTGTAACCTGCAGTAGTCCAGTTTAATATGTTATATAACCTGCTTCAGTCTGGTTTAACATGTAATATAACCTACTTTAGTCCGGTTTAACCTGTTATAATCTGCTTTAGTCCAGTTTAGGGTGTTATAATCTGCTTTAGTCCGGGTTAACCTGCTTTAGTCTGGTCAACGTATCATAACCTGCTGTAGTCCAGTTTAACATGTTATGTAACCTGCTTTGGTCTGGTTTAACATGTTATAACATATTTTAGTCCGGTTTAATGTTATATAACCTGCTTTAGTCTGGTTTAATGTTTTCTTATATAATCTGCCTTAGTCCAGTTTAATGTGTTTCGTTAGTCTGGTTTAACATGTTATAACCTGCTTTAGTCCAGTTTCATGTGTTATAACCTGCTTTAATCTGATTTAACATGTTATATAATTAGCTTTAGTCTGGTTTAGCGTGTTATATAATCTCTTTAGTCCGGTTTAACGTGTTGTATAACCCGCGTTAGCCTGGTTTAACATGTTATATACCCTGCATTCGTTACATGACATTACAGTCATTTAGCCAACGCCATTATCCAAAGCGACTTACAATAAGAGCATCATTTAACGTAGGAAATCAGGAGAACTACTAGTCATCAGAGGTCATAAGTGCATCTAAACAAGCATCTAAGAGCAAAACCAGTGCTAAAGTAAAAGCGCAAGAAAGAGATTTTTTGTTTTTGTAATGAGTGAATACAATAAGTGGTAAGAACAAGTAACAGGGTAGTAGTTCTTGAAGAGGTGAGTTTTCAACCTGCGCTGAAAGATGGGCAGTGACTCGGCTGTCCTGCCATCAGTGGGGAGTTCATTCCACCACTGTGGGGCAGGACAGAACAGAGCCGTGACCGGGTCGATCGGCAGCAGGGGCCTCTGAGCGACGGGGCAACCAGGCGGCCCGAGACAGCAGAGCGAAGTGGTGGGGCGGGGGTGTAGGGTTTGACCATGGCCTGGAGATAGGAAGGAGCTGTTCCTTTCACTGCCCTGTAGGCCAGCACCAGAGTCTTAAGCTGGATGTGAGCAGCTACTGGGAGCCAGTGTAGGGACATGAGAAGGGGAGTTGTGTGGGAGAACTTAGGGCGGTTGAACACCAGACGAGCTGCAGCTTTCTGAACAAGCTCCAGAGGTCTGATGGCCGACGCCAGGGCGCCAGCAAGGAGGGAGTTGCCGTAGTCCAGCCGGGAGATGACCAGAGCCTGGATGAGCACCTGTGCCGTCTCGTCGGTGAGGAATGGGAGAATCCCCCTGATGTTATAGAGGAGAAATCTGCAGGAGCGAGCAACCGATGCAACGTTTGCAGCAAACGACAGTTGGTCGTCCAGGATCACACCCAGATTCCTCACAGTCCGAGTTGGCGTCATCACGGTGTTGTCAATGGTGATGGCCAGGTCTCGGTGCAGGCAACCTTTCCCCGGGAGGAACATCAGCTCTGTCTTGTCCAAATTGAGCTTCAGGTGGTGTGTCGCCATCCACTCTGAGATGTCAGTCAAGTACGCAGCAATGTGTGTCTCTACTTGTGTGTCAGAGGGAGGAAACATGTTTAACGTGTGATAACCTGCTTTAGCCCTGTTTAACATGTTATTATCTGCTTTATTCTGGTTTAACATGTTGTAACCCGCTTTTGTCTGGTTTAACATGTTATATAACCTGCTTTAGTCTGGTTTAACATGTTATGTATATAACCTGCTGTAGTCCAGTTTAATGTGTTACAACCTGGTTTAGTCTGGTTTAATGTGTTCAAACCTGCTTTAGTCCAGTTTAACATTTTATGTAATAATAATAATAATAATAATACATTTTATTTGTGGGCGCCTTTCAGAGCACTCAAGGACACCTTACAGAAGACAGTAAAAAACCAGCAGCACTGTATCAGACAGCATAAGAACAAAACAAAGCAGGGTAGACAATAAAAAGTTAACACAACAGATAAGTATACAATCATCATCTGCACACAACTCAATGAAGCATGGATCAGACTGAATATGCCAGTTTGAAAAGGTGCGTTTTGAGATGGGATGTGAAGGCTGAAAGAGAGTCAATGTTGTGAATGTCTTGTGGGAGAGAGTTTCATGGGCAGGGGGCAGAATGACTGAAGGCTCTAGACCCCATGGTAGTCCAGCGGGCCGATGGTGTGGTGAGTTGGAGAGCAGAAGAGGATCTGAGAGTGTGGGAGGGCGTGTGGATATGAAGGAGTTCAGAAAGATATGAAGGAGCTAGGTTATTAAGGGTCTTAAAGGTGAGGAGCAGGATCTTGAAGTCAATACGGTATTTAACAGGGAGCCAGTGGAGTTGCTGAAGAGCAGGAGTGATATGATCTATGGAAGGAGTTCTGGTAATGATACGGGCAGCTGAATTCTGGACCAACTGAAGCTTATGAAGACACTTGAGGGGAAGACCAAAGAGGACAGAATTACAGTAGTCAATACGGGATATAACCAGGGTGTGAGTGAGTATGGCGGTGCTGTTAGGTGTAAGTGGCGGCCGAAGACGATTAATATTGTGTAGGTGGAAGTATGCAGACCGAGTAACATTGTTGATGTGAGCTTCAAAAGATAATGTGCTGTCCAAGATGACACCCAGACTCTTAACCTGAGGCGTTGGGGGAACTATAGAATTGTCAATAGTCAGAAAAAAACTATCAGGTTTAGCCTAAGTAGATTTAGTGCCTACTAGGAGGACCTCGGGTTTATCACTATTAAGTTTGAGGAAGTGGTATGAAAACCAGGATTTAATTTCTAGGAAGCAGTCAGAAAAGGAAGTGGGTGGAAGAGTGGAGGTAGGTTTGGTGGATAGATAAAGCTGGGTGTTATCCACGTAGCAGTGAAATTGAATGCCAAATTTCCTGAAAGTGTGGCCAAGAAGTAGTAGCTGAATAATAAATAGGAGGGGTCCCAATACAGAGCCCTGGGGAACATCAGTGTGTTAAATATGGTGGAAAATATTGGGGCCAGTTGTGCTGCACAGTGGCTCAACAAAGCAGGACTGATGCCGGCTGGCCCTGCTGCTTTCCTAATGTTCAGCTTCTGAGTGTAGCTCTCACCTCATCCCCCTGGATGCAGAAGGGTGGCATTGGAGTAGGAGTAGGGTGGTTGGCTGGTGGAATAGGATTTTCAACCCTTGCATACAACTCGTTCCATTTATCTGGGAAGTTATGGTCATTATCTGGAGGGGAGTCGTTTTTTTTTTAATGTAATCTGTCATTTTCTCAAGATTTTTCCATGTTGCTCTGGAGTTACTGGAAGAGAATTGTCTTTTGAGTTTTGTTGCGTAGCTGGACTTTTCTTTTCTTATTGCAGCGCGCAACTTATATTTGGCTGCTCTGTATTCATCCCTGTTTCCGTTTTTGTACACCCAGTTCTTTTCTTTGTGTAGGAGGTGTAATTCTTTGGAGAACCAGGGTTTTTTTATTGCCATAAATGTCATTGTTTTGGTAGGGATGCACATTTCTTCGCAGAACTTGATGTTTGATGTCACTGTGTCAATGAGTTAATTGAGGGAGTCGCAAGCTGCACTAAATATATTCCAATTAGTGCACTCAAAGCATGCTCGAAGTATTTCAATGGCATCCATGGACCAGGACCTGACAGATTCGGTTGTTTTGTTTTTTTAATATATATACGCTTTATTGATTTACAGGCAATGTTCCTTGATATCCAGGTACTGGGAAAATATTAACACAGAGCTTAGCTCAATTTTCCACAAAACTGTAAAGCTGGAACCAGGTTTGTTTCTGCTGAATATACCTATGGGGCAGTTCTCTTTGTCCGCTGGACAGCTGACTTTAATGGGTAAACTTCTACTTCTAATAAGATGAAGCATGCTCCTCCAGTAGAAGAGAATGCATCTCCCTTAGTCACTGCAACCACCCTCAGTCACACAGTGGTACAGAGAGGCGTTAAAGTTTTTCCTATGGAACACCTCTGTGCTACATTAAATGGTAATGACAACTTCTTGTATAATATTTTGTAACCCTTCCTTTATATTCCTGGTGATCTTGTTGGCCTACTGCAGAAAGGGTGCACTCACTTTGTTTTCCCAAATGAGCCATAGACACCGCTTTTTCTTTCCTTGACATGCTACTAATGTATGCAAATTAATTCATATGTTATGTTAATGCAACCCATGTATGTTAACTGATTTATTTATTCTTGTTTTGCAATTTGATAATATCTATGCTGTTTGTGTAAAAATTAATAAGATATTATTTAGAAAAATAAAACCAAGATTTCTGGCTGGGGAACTTTGGGAGATCACACAGTTGTCTAGAGATACCGTTACTTAATCATAATGGTGACTTTGTTAGGGAGGGCTGCGTTTTTGTTTTTTTGTTTTTTTAGAATTAAGTAGTAACAAGTTAGATGATATCCAATTTTCACTGTGGACAAGCATGCCTCTAAATTTCTGATATGAGAGTGATTGTCTGACTTATCACGTACATACAGCTGAGTATCATCCATGTAGCAGCAGAAATTTGTTCCATGGCTGCATATAATTTGGCCAAAGAGAGATGTAAAGAGAGAACGGCAAAAGACCATCAACTGAGCCCTGGGGTACACCATATTTCACTGCAGAGAATTTAGATGTAACATTACCATGGAAGACACGCTGATTTCTATCAGATAAGTAAGACTGCAGCCAAGACAGAGCCAGGCCTGAAACACCTAGGTAGTTCTCTAGGTGGTCTAAAAGTATACCATGATCAAGTGTGTCAAAAGCTGCACTGAGGTGAAATTGGAATCCATAGCAAACAAAATGTCATTCACCACTTTTGTGAGTGCAGTTTCAGTGGAATGACAGGCTATGAATGCAGATTGAAACAGTTCAGAGGTGGGAAAGATAGACGAAAAGTTGTTTAACTACAACTCTTCCCAAAATTTTGGAAAAGAAAGGTAAGTTGGAGATTGGTCAATAGTTATTGAGAACCCAAGATCAAGATTTGGTTTCTTTAAGAGAGGTTTAACTATGGCAGTTTTAAAAGTAGTAGGAACAGCGCCAGCAGTAACAGATGAATTAATAATATTCAGCACTGGGGGACCCAGGAACAGCCAGGAACTTTAAAAAGTTTAACAATGAGAAGGTCAAGGAGGCAAGTGGTAGATTTGACTCGCAACACAAGCTTAGACAATATTTCCAATGTGACAGTCTCGAAATGTGAAAGTACAGGGGCAACCTGAGAGTCCTTATAAGAAATGAGCATCATAGGGTCTGTATGTAAATTACTTATGTTTGTAATATCCTCAATTTTTTTCTCTGTCTGTTCAGGTCCTTTTAGCCAGACAGGCTGTCAGAGTAAAGAGAAGAGTCACGAGACGAACGGCCAAACAACATTTAGCTGACGCCAAGAAGATCCTTAAGAAGCTCCGCCTTCTTGCTAAAGAGGTCAGAGGTCATCAGAGGTCATCTGAAAAGTTAGATGACCTGTTTTTATTCAGATTACCACACAGCTCAGGTCAAATCCTGAACACACACTCACAGCTGCAAAACACTCCACATACTGAAACAGAGACTCCCTCAGTTTGATGCGTGCACCCCTTGGGGTGTTTGAGCTGCCTCTAGCGGGTGTGAAAGAGGACAAATGTCATGGTGGTGTAACGGTGTAATAATTACCTGCGCACCTGCACTGCGCTGCACTTGAAAATCCACAAATGATTCCTGTTTTTGTGCAAGTTATCTGTTTCTGAGCCTATGCATGTGTCATGTGCATGTGTCAAAATCGTTTTTGCGCTAGTTTATCAAAATCAAAATAATAAAATCAAATCAAATGACTTTATTTTGAACATGCAAAATAAAATAAAAAATGACCAAGCATGAATAAAAAAAAAGAAGATAAAAACAAAACCTTTACTACTACTACTACTACTTTCAGCTGCTCCCGTTAGGGGGCGCCACAGCGGATCATCTGTTTCCATCTCTTCCTGTCTTCTGCGTCTTCCTCTGTCACACCAGCCACCTGCATGTCCTCCCTCACCACATCCATAAACCTCCTCTTTGGCCTTCCTCTTCTCCTCTTCCCTGGCAGCTCCATATTCAGCATCCTTCTCCCAATATACCCAGCATCTCTCCTCCACACATGTCCAAACCATCTCAATCTTGTCTCTCTTGCTTTGTCTCCAAACCGTCCAACCTGAGCTGTCCCTCTAATATACTCGTTCCTAATCCTGTCCTTCTTCATCACTCCCAGTGAAAATCTTATCATCTTCATCTCTGCCACCTCCAGCTCCTCCTCCTGTCTTTTCATCAGTGCCACTGTCTCCATACCATACAACATAGCTGGTCTCACAACCGTCTTGTAAACCTTCCCTTTAACTCTTGCTGATACCCTTCTGTCGCAAATCACTCCTTACACTCTTCTCCACCCACTCCACCCTGCCTGCACTCTCTTCTTCACCTCTCTACTGCACTCCCCGTTACTTTAGACAGTTGACCCCAAGTATTTAAACTCAAATGCCTTTGTCACCTCCACTCCTTGCATCCTGACCATTCCACTGTCCTCTCTCTCATTCACGCATAGGTATTCCGTCTTGCTCCTACTGACTTTCATTCCTCTTCTCTCCAGTGCATACCTCCACCTCTCCAGGCTCTCCTCAACCTGCACCCTACTCTCACTACAGATCACAATGTAATCCGTGAACATCATCGTCCATGGAGACTCCTGCCTGATCTTGTCCGTCAACCTGTCCATCACCATTGCAAACAAGAAAGGGCTCAGAGCCGATCCTTGATGTAATCCCACCTCCACCCTGAACCCATCTGTCATTCCAACCACACACCTCACCACTGTCACACTTCCCTCATACGTATCCTGCACCACTCCTACATACTTCTCTGTAACTCCTGACTTCCTCATACAATACCACACCTCCTCTCTCGGCACTCTGTCATAAGCGTTCTCTAAATCTACAAAGACACAATGCAACTCTTTCTGGCCTTCTCTATACTTCTCCATCAAAATGCTCAAAGCAAACATTGCATCTGTGGTGTTCTTTCGTGGCATGAAACCATACTGCTGCTCGCTGATCGTCACCTCTCCTCTTAACCTAGCTTCTATTACTCTTTCCCAAATCTTCATGCTGTGGCTGATCAACTTTAATGCAACAGAAATAATTCTCAATAGAGAATCCAACAAATTAGTATGGGAAACGTATGAAAATCTGGGAGGTAAATCCTTACCAAGAAATTTTTTCACCAACGTGTTTGTAAAGGTGTGTAATAGCGTGTATTAAAATGTGGAAATTCAACTCCTGTGGGAAACATTGTAAAAAGCTGTTCAAAGTTGGGGTACCCATAACCAATTTTCAAAAAATCGAAAATGTTTAATTTGGCCTTAAGTAACTTGTGAGGGGTCAAATTAGGGGTTTTTCGTGATTCTGAGTTGATTGCAAGCATTAGTTTTTCACCCAAACCACTCCTTGGTGGAAAAACGGTCACGCCCACTTTTACATTTACATTTACATTTTAAGTAGCTTTATTGACATTGTGATCTGTAGTGAGAGTAGGGTGCAGGTTGAGGAGAGCCTGGAGAGGTGGAGGTATGCACTGGAGAGGTGGAGGTATGCACTGGAGAGAAGAGGAATGAAAGTCAGTAGGAGCAAGACGGAATACCTATGCGTGTATGAGAGGGAGGACAGTGGAATGGTCAGGATGCAAGGAGTGGAGGTGACAAAGGCATTTGAGTTTAAATACTTGGGGTCAACTGTCCAAAGTAACGGGGAGTGCAGAAGAGAGGTGAAGAAGAGAGTGCAGGCAGGGTGGAGTGGGTGGAGAAGAGTGTCAGGAGTGATGTGTGACAGAAGGGTACCAGCAAGAGTTAAAGGGAAGGTTTACAAGATGGTAGTGAGACCAGCTATGTTGTATGGTTTGGAGACAGTGGCACTGATGAAAAGACAGGAGGTGGAGCTGGAGGTGGCAGAGATGAAGATGATAAGATTTTCATTGGGAGTGATGAAGAAGGACAGGATTAGGAATGAGTATATCAGAGGGACAGCTCAGGTTGGACGGTTTGGAGACAAAGCAAGAGAGGCAAGATTGAGATGTTTGGACATGTGTGGAGGAGAGATGCTGGGTATACTGGGAGAAGGATGCTGAATATGGAGCTGCCAGGGAAGAGGAGAAGAGGAAGGCCAAAGAGGAGGTTTATGGATGTGGTGAGGGAAGACATGCAGGTGGCTGGTGTGTCAGAGGAAGACGCAGAAGACAGGAAGAAATGGAAACGGGTGATCCGCTGTGGCGACCCCTAACGGGAGCAGCCGAAAGTAGTAGTAGATTTTAAGTAGCTTCATTAGTTTATTTCAATATCTTGCATAACACTTAGAGCAAATACTGATCCACTATGTCAAATGCTTCAGGAGTCAATGTCTGAGTCTTCTCAGACTCAACACCATCATGAATACAATTCTTGCATGTAATGCCTTTACAAACTCCACATGCTGAGATGCATTTGACACCATTCTTCTTGCAGCTGCACTGCCAGTTGCTGCGATCTCCATTACAATTACAGCTTGTGAATTGGAGTACCTCCTCAGGAACCATGGAGTCTAGTGTTGGAACTGGCTCATAACCATGAACACCTAATGTCCATCCATAGTCATTGGGGTCCAAAGACATGCTCTGTAGAAGGATCCAGTCCCGGGTTTGTAGATAGGCACGGAGAGAATGCTGTGCAGCTGCACCCTCTGTTGGAGATAGAGTCTCTGGTTTGATCAGCCCAGCCGCCGCTTTCTGTGAGAACATGTTGTATTGAACTGCACCCAAAGTAGTACCTGGTGCATGGTAAATGTACTGGAAGATCGCAGTACCAGCCTGAATCACTGCATCCTTAGTAGCTTGTATGTCAAGGCAGATGTCCATGTGTTCATCAATGTCCCCTGCACAAAACCTGCAAAAAATGCACTTTGAGATTTGTTTCAAATGTAGAGTGTAATAGAAATAAAATTCATTATTATTATTATTATTACCTGTCAAATAGAGTTGTTTTCCAATGGCCAGCGATTACAGAAACCGTATCACAACCAGTGAGGCATGACAAAAGAGCAGGTAGCGTCTCTGTCTTTCAGAGAGAGCTTCTTGGATCCTTCTGACATCATAAGAGCCCTTTGATGTGGTTAAGAAGAGCATTGTTACCAGCATCCTGGTAACAATGCAGGACAGGTGCCCATTGTGATCTGCAAGCCGTTCAGTTCTGATGAAGATCTTGATGACATCTACCATGTAGTGGTACTGCACCAGAGTGCAGGCGTTCTTCCTCCTTCGGCAAGTCTTTTGAAGGTTTCCTCAAGCCTCTGTTCAAACACTGCAACTACTGGGTCTGTGTGTCTGGCTCTCATCTTCCCATCAGCTACCTTCTCCATGAAGGTCCTCATTTCACCAAGCTCCTCCTCAGTGAAGGCGTGTTTCATGATGTGCTGATAGATGGCTGCATCAATAAAGAGGTGAGCACGGATTGCCTTGTCAAAACATCCTCCATCCAGGGTGTGGTTGGCTGTCGTAGTCCCTGGATAGATCAGCTGGATCAGCTCTAGTAGCCCAGAATCCTCCATGACATTACCCAAGGATCCAAGGTAGGACTTCAGCAGGTGAAATCCGCCCAACTGTGGAATGACGGGTACATTCGCCTGCTTTATGATGCCCACAGCCTTGAGCCAGATGGGGAGATCAAACGTCACTATAGTGACTTTGTCTTCAGAGAGCCGCATGCATTCTTTGAGAGTGGTGAAGATGGTGTTGTGGTCATTAGGGTCACCTTCGATGACTGGGAGGAAGTCGATCTGCTTGGTATCATCTGCATGGATACGCTTCATCCAGCCATTCCAGTTTGAGTGTGGGAACTCAGGATCCTGGGCTTTGATCACCCACCCTGCTGCCCAGAGTGTATCGCCAGGAGTGAGGAGTGGCTGGTCTTGTGTCACAGAGGAGGAGAGCTCAGCGATGGGAAGAAATGTGATGGTGTTTATCCATGCCTGTTTCCTGTTGGTGAATGGAAGAATCTTCACTTCAGCTCCCTTCAGGAGCATAGCTTTGTCGAATGCCTTCAACTTCACCCTATTGACAGCTGCTGTCGTCTGCGGATCTGCCAAAGGTGGCGCCGGAGAGGTGACTTTGATCCAACCCATTGAATGAAAGGGAGTGTTTCTGTGAATAGAGACAATCTTTAAATCTATATTGTCTCCAACAAAATGAGTGACTGTATTGTTTGTTTCCCCAACTGTAGTGACTTTCCCCAAGTATTACTTCACCAACCTCCATGGAGATCAGCTGGTCGTCACTCCATATTTCACTTTCACTGGCTGTCGTAACTGATAGATCCTCAAGTGCAGCGTCAACCTCAACCTCATCATCTGTCTGATCATCAGTTTTTTCAGCAATGGTATCAAGAGTGCCAGAAATATCAGACATGCCATCTCCGTTCCTGTCATTAAGGAAGCAGTATTTGTAGTTTTGTGTCTCACTGTATCCCAGCCAGTGTAACTTGTTGAGCATCCATTTTGACCCAAATCTATGATCCAGTTGTATGGCAAGCCTCATTTGGTATGGCAATACTCCTGACCGAGGCCGACAGGCCTTTATAAAGTTCTGCCCCCAAACAGCTACTCTTTCGTCTGTCTTCACTATCGGTCTCAAGAACATCTGAAGGCTCTCAGGAACAAGTGCCAGCTGACTATGGATATCAGTCATACTGTGTGCAGTGGGATATGACTTTGGATCTAGATCAATTGTGGCAATGTCGTTGCATATGAACTTTATGCAGTCTTTATGATCTGGGTCTTCTCATCTCCAAGCTCAAGATTAGCATGATGCTCTCGCAGAATGTTGCTGGTGTTATCTTTGAGGCAGAGCACAGCTACCCTTCTCTCCTGTGATGTGAAATACAATGTGTCATGGTATTTCTCTTCGAGTTTCTTCTTTAGCCATTTCTTTGAATAAGAGAGGCTCTTATCTGGTAACTGGTCAAACTGCTGCAGCTTTTCATGGACTTGGTCAAGTGTCATCACCCCATGCTCAAGTTCTAAGTCTAACCATTCGCAGAGTTCATTAAAAACAGCCTCTCGCTCCTCATCCATTTTCTTCTGTCCTCTCTTCCTCTGTCCTCTATCTTCAGTCTCGGAGTAATGACTACCTGTTTCAAAAAGAACTTTGCAGTGCAACTGATACAGGGTTTCTTCTGCTAACAAGTCGTTGATCCCTTCCAGGCGTCCAATGACTTCAGTGCCCCAATCGTCCCTGCGACTCCATGCTGTCTTCAGCAAGCTTGTCTTCAGTCTATCTGCAGTCAAATCATCTGGCAGTCTATATCTCTTTCTAGCAGCCTCTGGGTTATTTGTGTAGAGATGAGTGGGTTGGTTGCAAAGAATGCATACATTCTTGTACAGAAGTTGAACGGACCGTGAACTTGTAGAACTGCATGCAGTAGATGCACTGAACTCAGAGCAAGTGCGCCTTCTCTTCATCTTTGCTGACTCTTTCTCCGCCTTTGATGCATGAGCTGACTTTGTGGTGACCTCGACAAACTTGTTGTAAAAATCATTTTTACACTTTATGTGGTACCTAAGTCCTCCTACATTTTGAGCCTCCTTCATACGATCCAAAATCGTAGAATTTTCAACTGCTTCTGCATGTGCCAAAAAAGTAGAGTAGCCTACACCTCTGTGGCAGATCTACCGCCAGTTGGAACGGTTGATGGCAGCTTGCTCCAGTCTCAAGGGGTCGATACAACACTTCTTCAGTGGTGATTTTAGCTGTTCTTTGTATGGCTTCTTCTGACCACCTGTGGACCGGCAGCCCAGATGAAGCTGTCCATACAGGACTTGACGTGGCAGGTGTTCTTGAGACATCCTGATGACATGCCGAAGCCAGCGCAGTTGGTGTTCAGTGACCGTGGCTTCTATGCTCTTGCAGTTTGTCCTAGCAAGAATCTCAGCATGAGGAACCCGGTCACGCCACATGATCCCCGTGATTCGCTACACACACCTTAGGTGGAACTACTCCGGCAACCTTAGGTGGCAGCTGTATGTGACCCAGGCTTCACAGCTGTATAGGACAGTTGTGATGCAGACAGCTTTGTAAATGGCAGTTTTGGTGTGTAGGTGGAGGTGTTTGTTTTGGAAGACCTTATGTCGGGGTTTGCCAAAGGCTACAGAGGTTTGCTTGATTCTGTTGTGAATTTCATGATCAGTGTTGCAGCCCTCAGAAAGGATGCTGCCCAGCTATTTGAAAAATGGAACAACTGAGAGTGGTTGGTGTTTTATAATGAAGACAGGCATAGTGGGTGGGGTGATGGACCCTCCATTGGCATAACACCTCAGTCTTGGTGGTGTTGACTGATAGACCCAGCCTGCTGTAGGCATTCATAATTGCGGCAAAGATGGTTTACAGGTCTTCTGGTGTGTGAGCTACAACTGCACAGTCATCAGCGTACTGCAGCTCAAGGATCTGCACTGCTGACAACTTGGTGGTTGCCTGAAACCTTCGAATGTTAGAGGTTTCCATCTAGCCTAAAGTTTATTTTGATCCCACTACTGACTTCCAGGAAAAAGCTTTGTGACACATAGGAGGAAAATGTTGAAGCATACCAGTGCCAGCACAAACCTCTGCTTCACTCCAGTGCATACATTAAAGAACGCTGATTCCTGTCCTCCTATGGACACCCGTGCCACCATCCCATCATGGAACTGTGACAGAATGTTCACAAATTTGCTCGGACAGCCAAACTTTCTCAGGATTTTCCAAAGTAGCTCTTGATTCATAGTGTCAAAAGCTTTGGAGAGGTCGACAAAAGCCATGAAAAGGTCCTGATGTTGTTTGTGGCACCTTTCTTTTAGCTGTCTTACTGTGAAAATCATATCCACAGTAGTCCCGTTCTTCCTTAAACCACACTGTGACTCTGGCAGCAAATGTTCTGTCAAGTGCCTCACCATCCTGCATAGCAGGACCTAGGACCTTGCCTGCAACAGCTAGCAGGGATATGCCATGACTCTTGCCGCAGATGGGTTAAGTATCTAAATATCAAAAAAAAAAACTGTTTTGTATTTGGTCTTGTGCTGAAACAGTGTGTTGGTAATGGTGAGGTCATGCCCTGCACAGTGTTAACAGCCTCAGACCATTTGCACTAACCTGACCAACCCCATGCCTGCCCAGTACAGCAGTACTCCACTCCATATACCACTGTTCTTTCCTACTCTAGTTTTAAAGTCTCCCAGAAGAAGGATCTTGTCCTTTTTGGGGGTACGATGAAGGGCCTCATCTAGCTGCTGGTAGATGCTGTCCTTCACACTATTGTCAGATGGTAGTTTTGGTGCATATGCACTAAGAGAGTGGCATAGTGTGCCTTTGCTAGGGAGATATGGAGGGTCATTAGCCTCTCTCTTAGTCTGGTGGGTGTTTCAGTGAAGCTGGGTAGAATGCTGTTCTTGATTGCTAGTCCAACACCATGTTGATGTTGTCCGCCAGGGAGATAACCTCTCCAGAAAAAGATGTACACTCCTCCTTCCTCTTCACCCCAGGAGCTTGGTTCTGCTGAGAGCAGCGGTGTCCATGTTGTAGCATCTTGGTTCCTCAGCAATCAGCACAGTCCTTCGATGTGGTCTGTTGCCTTCATAATCAAGGAAAGTCCTAACATTCCATGTTGCCAATTTGAATGGGATAATTTTCTTGTTTTTACCGCAGGATGGAATTTCCAGTAGGTGCAGTAACCTACCCAGGAGGTTGGTTGAGTGGGCAATTTTTAGGCCACCTTTTCTAGGCCCGTCTGCAACTGGGGTGAGCAGTGTGGTCCCTAAATAGGGCTTCTCAGTCACACAGGGGTCTGCTGAAACCAGCTGCCACTCAATCCCAGCTGCTAGTGACCATATACCCCATACCGCTGATGTGCAGGGCTCTGACTAGGAGCTCCCAGACCAATTCTACCCTGCTGCCATTGCCAGACACCCCAATGCCACCAGACTTCAACCAGACATAAGGCCGGATATTGTACACCATGGTCAGAGGTGGAGACCTACGCAAGGAGGTTTTTAGCTACGTCTCCAATCCCAGTCTGCAATCCCTTTCAGATCGCACCTTCTACATAAGATATAGTCCACCTGTGTGCACTTTCCTCCACTCTTGTACGTCACCCTGTGTTCCTCCCTCTTCTTGAAATATGTATTCACCACAGCCATTTCCATCCTTTTCACAAAATCCACCACCATCTGTCCTTCCACATTCCTCTCCTTGACACCACACCTGCCCATCACCTCCTCATCACCTCTGTTCCCTTCACCAACATGTCCATTGAAGTCTGCTCCCATCACCACTCTCTCCTCCTTGGGTACCCTCTCCACCATGTCAACACTCTCTTCACCTCCAGCACACTCTTGACATACTCTTCCTTCAGAATTACCCCTACCCCATTTCTCCTCCCATTCACACCATGGTAGAAGAGTTTGAACCCACCTCCGATACTCCTGGCCTTACTCCCCTTCCACCTGGTCTCTTGCACACACAGTATGCCTACCTTTCTTCTCTCCATCATGTCAGCCAGCTCTCTCCCTTTACCAGTCATAGTGCCAACATTCAAAGTTCCAACTCTCACCTCCACACTCCTACCCTTCCTCTTCTCCCACTGCCTCTGGACATGCTTTCCCCCTCTCCTCCTTTGCCCAACAGTAGCATAGTCTCCACCGACACCCTGCTGGTTAACAGTACCGGTGGCGGTCGTTGGTAACCCGGGCCTCGACCGATCCGGTATGGAAATCTGATTTATGATCCGCATATTTGATTTGGCAAAGGCTTTATGCCGGATGCCCTTCCTGACGCAGCCCTCCCCATTTACCTGGGCTTGGGACCGGCACTAAGGATGCACTGGCTTGTGTGTCTTCAGTGGCTGGGTTATAACACTGTTTGTGATAACACAAATCAGATTTTGAATCAGAACTTTTGTCCAATCATTACAAAACTCGCAGGACATGTTTCATAACAATGTTGAACCACGCGTGTAAAACTAGTTTGAAATCACTCAATAGGAGGCGCCACCACTTCCAAACACGTGCATGAGCATGTTATGTTGTGTTGTGGTGTGGTGTGGTGTGATGTGATGTGGTGTGGTGTGGTGTGGTGTGATGTGGTGTGGTGTGGTGTGGTGTGATGTGTGGTGTGATGCGATGTGGTGTGGTGTGATGTGATGTGGTGTGATGTGTGGTGTGGTGTGCTGTGCTGTGCTGTGGTGTGGTGTGGTGTGGTGTGATGTGGTGTGGTGTGGTGTGGTGTGATGTGGTGTGGTGTGGTGTGGTGTGATGTGTGGTGTGATGCGATGTGGTGTGGTGTGATGTGATGTGGTGTGATGTGTGGTGTGGTGTGGTGTGATGCGATGTGGTGTGGTGTGCTGTGCTGTGCTGTGCTGTGGTGTGGTGTGGTGTGCTGTGGTGTGGTGTGGTGTGATGTGATGTGGTGTGATGATGTGTGGTGTGGTGTGGTGTGGTGTGATGATGTGTGGTGTGGTGTGGTGTGGTGTGGTGTGTTGTGTTGTGGTGTGTTGTGGTGTGATGTGTGGTGTGATGCGATGTGGTGTGGTGTGATGTGATGTGGTGTGATGTGTGGTGTGGTGTGGTGTGCTGTGCTGTGGTGTGTGTGGTGTGCTGTGGTGTGGTGTGGTGTGCTGTGGTGTGCTGTGCTGTGCTGTGGTGTGGTGTGGTGTGGTGTGATGTGATGTGGTGTGTTGTGGTGTGATGTGTGGTGTGATGCGATGTGGTGTGGTGTGATGTGATGTGGTGTGATGTGTGGTGTGGTGTGCTGTGCTGTGCTGTGGTGTGGTGTGCTGTGGTGTGGTGTGGTGTGATGTGTGGTGTGATGCGATGTGGTGTGGTGTGATGTGATGTGGTGTGATGTGTGGTGTGGTGTGCTGTGCTGTGCTGTGGTGTGGTGTGGTGTGGTGTGATGTGATGTGGTGTGTTGTGGTGTGATGTGTGGTGTGATGCGATGTGGTGTGGTGTGATGTGATGTGGTGTGATGTGTGGTGTGGTGTGCTGTGCTGTGCTGTGGTGTGGTGTGGTGTGCTGTGGTGTGGTGTGGTGTGGTGTGGTGTGCTGTGCTGTGGTGTGGTGTGGTGTGCTGTGGTGTGGTGTGATGTGGTGTGGTGTGCTGTGGTGTGCTGTGGTGTGGTGTGGTGTGATGTGATGTGGTGTGATGATGTGTGGTGTGGTGTGGTGTGGTGTGATGATGTGTGATGATGTGTGGTGTGTGGTGTGGTGTGTTGTGTGGTGTGATGTGTTGTGGTGTGGTGTGGTGTGTGGTGTGGTGTGTTGTGGTGTGTGGTGTGGTGTGGTGTGATGCGATGTGGTGTGGTGTGGTGTGGTGTGCTGTGGTGTGGTGTGGTGTGCTGTGCTGTGGTGTGCTGTGGTGTGCTGTGGTGTGATGATGTGTGGTGTGGTGTGATGTGATGATGTGTGGTGTGGTGTGGTGTGTGGTGTGGTGTGGTGTGGTGTGATGTGTGGTGTGGTGTGGTGTGGTGTGGTGTGTGTGGTGTGGTGTGGTGCGGTGTGCAATGCATGCTTAATTGTAATTTCAACTTGATGCATCATTCTTATTTGGGGGGGGGGATTTTCCCCCTTTTGTACCCAGTTGTACTAGGCCTCTGCTGATCCAGGAGGGCTGCAGACTACCACATGCCTCCTCTGATACATGTGGAGTCACCAGCCGCTTCTTTCACCTGACAGTGAGGAGTTTCACCAGGGGGACGTAGCGCGTGGGAGGATCACGCTATTCCCTCCAGTTCCCCCTCCCCCCTGAACAGGCGCCCCGACCGACCAGAGGAGGCGCTAGTGCAGCGACCAGGACACACACCCACATCCGGCTTCCCACCCACAGACAGTTGTGTCTGTAGGGACGCCCGACCAAGCCGGCGGTAACACGGGGATTCGAACTGGTGATCTCCATGTTGGTAGGCAGCGGAACAGACCGCCATGCCACCTGGACGCCCCGATGCAGTCGTTCTGTAATGCAGCTGGAAACACCACGCCATTTCTGCCCATCATCTGTCATCAGGCCTGTCTGCCTCTGAGCCTGTCTCCTCCCCTCCCCTGGCTTCACCTCCCCTCCCCTGGCTTCACCTCCCCTCCCCTCCCCTCCCCTCCCCTCCCCTGGCTTCACCTCCCCTCCCCTCTCCTCCCCTCCCCTGGCTTCACCTCCCCTCCCCTGGCTTCACCTCCCCTCCCCTGGCTACACCTCCCCTCCCCTCTCCTCCCCTCCCCTGGCTTCACCTCCCCTCCCCTCCCCTCCCCTCCCCTCCCCTCCCCTCCCCTGGCTTCACCTCCCCTCCCCTGGCTTCACCTCCCCTCCCCTGGCTTCACCTCCCCTCCCTGGCTACACCTCCCCTCCCCTGGCTTCACCTCCCCTCCCCTCTCCTCCCCTCCCCTGGCTTCACCTCCCCTCCCCTGGCTTCACCTCCCCTCCCCTGGCTTCACCTCCCCTCCCCTCCCCTCCCCTCCCCTGGCTTCACCTCCCCTCCCCTCCCCTCCCCTGGCTTCACCTCCCCTCCCCTGGCTTCACCTCCCTCCCCTCTCCTCCCCTCCCCTGGCTTCACCTCCCCTCCCCTGGCTTCACCTCCCCTCCCCTCCCCTCCCCTCCCCTGGCTTCACCTCCCCTCCCCTCCCCTCCCTGGCTTCACCTCCCCTCCCCTGGCTTCACCTCCCCTCCCCTCTCCTCCCCTCCCCTGGCTTCACCTCCCCTCCCCTGGCTTCACCTCCCCTCCCCTGGCTACACCTCCCCTCCCCTGGCTTCACCTCCCCTCCCTCTCCTCCCCTCCCCTGGCTTCACCTCCCCTCCCCTGGCTTCACCTCCCCTCCCCTCCCCTCCCCTCCCCTCCCCTCCCCTCCCCTGGCTTCACCTCCCCTCCCCTCCCCTGCCCTGCCTGAACAGTCTGGGAACCGACTGCGGTACTAAAGTATACGTCTGAATATTAATAATACGTGTAAATAATTCCAAATACTCCTCAAATGATATATATCACTTCAAAATACTTCATAATAATTTTGACTACTTTTCAATACTAATAATACTTGTGAATACTTCTAACACTTCACAGTACTATTACTTCACAATATAATTCATACTGCAGAATAATTATAATTGGAATACTACTGATACTTCAGATTACTACTATTTGGAATATAATACTTGAGAATACTAATAATGAATACTTGTCACATGTTGCCCACATCTCAGCCACAGAGTACCCTCCCGGATGTGTTTCTATGGTTACTGAGTGGAGGGAAGCGATTGGCCTACGTCAGAATTGCCGCCCACTCTGTGCTCTTCTCATTGGTGGAAGAGCAGAGGGGGCGGGACTGTGGCAGAGTCACCACCCTCTACATGAAGGTACCACACACACTCACACACACACACACACACACTCACACACACACGCACACACACACACACACACACACCAACTATTTGCCTCTATAAATATCACTGCCTGACCTGTCTGTGTGACGTGTGTGTGAGACGTGTGTGTATATGTCTGTGTGACGTGTGTATATGTGTGTGTGTGTGTGTGTGTGACGTGTGTGCGCGTGTGAGACGTGTGTGTATGTGTGTGATGTGTGTATACGTGTGTGTGTGTGTGTGTGTGTGTGATGTGTGTGTGTATATGTTTGTGTGTGAGACGTGTGTGTGTGTCGTGTGTGTATGTGTGTGACATGTCTGTGTGAGTGTGACGTGTGTGTGAGATGTGATATTTGTGTGTATGTGTGTGTGAGACATGTATATGTGTGTGTGTGAGACATGTATATGTGTGTGTGAGACATGTCTGTGTGCGTGTGACGTGTGTGTGTGTGTGTGAGACGTGTGTGTGTGTGTGTGTGAGAGGTGTGTGTGTGTGTGTGTGTGTGTGAGACGTGTGTGTGTGTGTGTGTGTGTGTGTGTGTGTGTGTGTGTGTGTGTGTGTGTGTGTGTGTGTGAGACGTGTGTGTGTGTCGTGTGTGTATGTGTGTGACATGTCTGTGTGAGTGTGACGTGTGTGTGAGATGTGATATTTGTGTGTATGTGTGTGTGAGACATGTATATGTGTGTGTGTGAGACATGTATATGTGTGTGTGAGACATGTCTGTGTGCGTGTGACGTGTGTGTGTGTGTGAGACGTGTGTGTGTGTGTGTGAGAGGTGTGTGTGTGTGTGTGTGTGTGAGACGTGTGTGTGTGTGTGTGTGTGTGTGTGTGAGACGTGTGTGTGTGTCGTGTGTGTATGTGTGTGACATGTCTGTGTGAGTGTGACGTGTGTGTGAGATGTGATATTTGTGTGTATGTGTGTGTGAGACATGTATATGTGTGTGTGTGAGACATGTATATGTGTGTGTGAGACATGTCTGTGTGCGTGTGACGTGTGTGTGTGTGTGTGAGACGTGTGTGTGTGTGTGTGAGAGGTGTGTGTGTGTGTGTGTGAGACGTGTGTGTGTGTGTGTGTGTGTGTGTGTGTGTGTGTGTGTGTGTGTGAGACGTGTGTGTGTGTCGTGTGTGTATGTGTGTGACATGTCTGTGTGAGTGTGACGTGTGTGTGAGATGTGATATTTGTGTGTATGTGTGTGTGAGACATGTATATGTGTGTGTGTGAGACATGTATATGTGTGTGTGAGACATGTCTGTGTGCGTGTGACGTGTGTGTGTGTGTGTGTGTGTGTGTGTGTGTGTGTGTGTGTGTGTGTGTGTGTGTGTGTGTGTGTCAGTCCCCAGGTGGCGCTGCAGGTCTGGTCTTTGCTAAGCTGGAGGTTTATCTGTGGTTGGGGTTGACTAAGTACAGTAAGGAGGTCGTCACCTCCCTGCCGGAGGAGTTCCTCCCCATCTACAAGGATGAGGAAGAAGAGGAGGGCAGGGCAGCCGGGGGGAGGAGGAAGGTTCCAGTCAGCCTCTCTTGCCAGGGTGAGTCTCTCACAACGCCTACGCTGCCCCCTCCAGGACACGCACCAGAACGACCCCCCTCGCATGAGTAGGAGTTATAGTCGTCCAAGGGAAAGGTACTGGTACTGTTGTTAGTGGTAGTAGTACTACTAATGTTGGCAGTGTTAGTACGGGTAATGATAGTAATAATATTAGTTCTAATAGGGCGGGTAGTACCTGTGATAGTAGAAGTATGAGATAGTATGATAGTATGAGTACGCATATCTTCCTGAGTGACACATCATCAGCAGTAAACAGAGTTTCTGCCCCTGTAGAGAAGCTGCTCAGGAACCAGCACTAGACTGGGTCAAACTGACGGGTTCTACTGGTCCAACAGACAGGTTCTACTGGTCAACAGACCGGTTATACTGTCAGGATCCAGCAGTAGACTGGGTCAAACACACAGGTTCCACTGGTGAACAGACAGGTTCTACTGGTTCAAACACACAGGTTCCACTGGTGAACAGACAGGTTCTACTGTCAGGAACCAGCACTAGACTGGGTCAAACTGACGGGTTCTACTGGTCCAACAGACAGGTTCTACTGGTCAACAGACCGGTTATACTGTCAGGATCCAGCAGTAGACTGGGTCAAACACACAGGTTCCACTGGTGAACAGACAGGTTCCACTGGTGAACAGACAGGTTCTACTGTCAGGATCCAGCAGTAGACTGGGTCAAACACACAGGTTCTGCTGGTGAACAGACAGGTTATACTGTCAGGATCCAGCAGTAGACTGGGTCAAACAGAAAGGTTCTACTGGTCAGGAACCAGCTGTAGTAGACTGGGTCAAACTGACAGGTTATACTGGTCAACAGACAGGTTCTACTGCTCAGGATCCAGCAGTAGACTGGGTCAAACACACAGGTTCCACTGGTGAACAGACAGGTTCCACTGGTGAACAGACAGGTTCTACTGGTTCAAACACACAGGTTCCACTGGTGAACAGACAGGTTCTACTGTCAGGATCCAGCAGTAGACTGGGTCAAACACACAGGTTCTGCTGGTGAACAGACAGGTTCTACTGTCAGGATCCAGCAGTAGACTGGGTCAAACACACAGGTTCCACTGGTGAACAGACAGGTTCTACTGTCAGGATCCAGCAGTAGACTGGGTCAAACACACAGGTTCTGCTGGTGAACAGACAGGTTATACTGTCAGGATCCAGCAGTAGACTGGGTCAAACAGAAAGGTTCTACTGGTCAGGAACCGGCTGTAGTAGACTGGGTCAAACTGACAGGTTATACTGGTCAACAGACAGGTTCTACTGCTCAGGATCCAGCAGTAGACTGGTTCAAACACACAGGTTCCACTGGTGAACAGACAGGTTCTACTGGTGAACAGACAGGTTCTACTGTCAGGATCCAGCAGTAGACTGGGTCAAGCACACAGGTTCTGCTGGTGAACAGACAGGTTCCACTGGTGAACAGACAGGTTCTACTGTCAGGATCCAGCAGTAGACTGGGTCAAGCACACAGGTTCTGCTGGTGAACAGACAGGTTCTACTGGTGAACAGACAGGTTCTACTGCTCAGGATCCAGCAGTAGACTGGGTCAAACACACAGGTTCCACTGGTGAACAGACAGGTTCTACTGGTGAACAGACAGGTTCTACTGGTCAGGATCCAGCAGTAGACTGGGTCAAGCACACAGGTTCTGCTGGAGAAACACACAGGTAGTATTGGTCAAACTGAACGATAATTCCAGTCAGACAGACTGGATGTACTGTCTCTCCTTCCAGACAGCAGGTACTTCCAGTTACGATGTCACCTGTACCAGGGGCGTGGCCTAATGGCTGCCGATGACAACGGCCTATCAGATCCCTTCGCCAAGGTCCTCTTCTCTACACAGTGTCAAGTCACACGGGTAGGCTGTGTGTGTGTGTGTGTGTGTGTGTGTGTGTAATAATATATATTATGTAATTAGTATCTGTATAATTAAGTAACATACGTGGTATATGTATGATATATGTATCGATTACAGCAGCCTCAGCTTCTCTGAAGGACTTTGGTCAGCGGCCACTCAGGGGAGGGTGACAGACAGTTGGTTTGATAGTGATGGGTGACAGACGGATGGATTGATAGTGATGGGTGACAGACAGTTGGATTGATAGTGATGGGTGACAGACAGATGGGTTGATAGTGATGGGTGACAGACAGTTGGTTTGATAGTGATGGGTGACAGACAGATGGGTTGATAGTGATGGGTGACAGACAGTTGGTTTGATAGTGATGGGTGACAGACAGATGGGTTGATAGTGATGGGTGACAGACAGATGGGTTGATAGTGATGGGTGACAGACAGTTGGTTTGATAGTGATGGGTGACAGACAGTTGGTTTGATAGTGATGGGTGACAGACAGTTGGATTGATAGTGATGGGTGACAGACAGTTGGATTGATAGTGATGAGTGACAGACGGATGGTTTGATAGTGATGGGTGACAGACAGTTGGTTTGATAGTGATGGGTGACAGACAGTTGGTTTGATAGTGATGACTGACAGACGGATGGTTTGATAGTGATGGGTGACAGACAGATGGGTTGATAGTGATGAGTGACAGACGGATGGTTTGATAGTGATGGGTGACAGACGGATGGTTTGATAGTGATGGGTGACAGACGGTTGGTTTGATAGTGATGGGTGACAGACGGATGGTTTGATAGTTATGGGTGACAGACAGTTGGTGGGTGACAGACAGCTGGATTGATAGTGATGGGTGACAGACAGTTGGTTTGATAGTGATGGGTGACAGACGGATGGTTTGATAGTGATGGGTGACAGACGGATGGTTTGATAGTGATGAGTGACAGACGGATGGTTTGACAGTGACGGGTGACAGACAGATGGTTTGATAGTGATGGGTGACAGACAGTTGGTTTGATAGTGATGGGTGACAGACAGATGGTTTGATAGTGATGGGTGACAGACGGATGGTTTGATAGTGATGAGTGACAGACAGATGGATTGATAGTGATGAGTGACAGACGGATGGTTTGATAGTGATGGGTGACAGACGGATGGTTTGATAGGGATGGGTGACAGACGGATGGTTTGATAGTGATGGGTGACAGACGGATGGTTTGATAGTGATGGGTGACAGACGGATGGTTTGATAGTGATGAGTGACAGACAGATGGATTGATAGTGATGAGTGACAGACGGATGGTTTGATAGGGATGGGTGACAGACGGATGGTTTGATAGTGATGGGTGACAGACAGTTGGTGGGTGACAGACAGTTGGATTGATAGTGATGGGTGACAGACAGTTGGTTTGATAGTGATGGGTGACAGACGGTTGGTTTGATAGTGATGGGTGACAGACGGATGGATTGATAGTGATGAGTGACAGACAGTTGGTTTGATAGTGATGAGTGACAGATGGTTGGTTTGATAGTGATGGGTGACAGACAGATGGTTTGATAGTGATGGGTGACAGACGGATGGTTTGATAGTGATGAGTGACAGACAGTTGGTTTGATAGTGATGGGTGACAGACAGTTGGTTTGACAGTGATGGGTGACAGACGGATGGTTTGATAGTGATGAGTGACAGACAGTTGGTTTGATAGTGATGAGTGACAGACGGTTGGTTTGACAGTGATGGGTGACAGACGGTTGGTTTGACAGTGATGGGTGACAGACGGTTGGTTTGACAGTGATGGGTGACAGACGGTTGGTTTGATAGTGATGAGTGACAGACAGTTGATGGGTGACAGACAGTTGGTTTGATAGTGATGGGTGACAGACGGATGGTTTGATAGTGATGGGTGACAGACGGATGGTTTGATAGTGATGGGTGACAGACGGATGGTTTGATAGTGATGGGTGACAGACGGATGGTTTGATAGTGATGGGTGACAGACAGTTGGATTGATAGTGATGGGTGACAGACGGATGGTTTGATAGTGATGGGTGACAGACAGTTGGATTGATAGTGATGGGTGACAGACAGTTGGTTTGATAGTGATGAGTGACAGACGGATGGTTTGATAGTGATGGGTGACAGACAGTTGGTTTGATAGTGATGAGTGACAGACGGATGGTTTGATAGTGATGAGTGACAGACAGATGGTTTGATATTGATGGGGGACAGACGGATGGTTTGATAGTGATGAGTGACAGACGGTTGGTTTGATAGTGATGGGTGACAGACAGTTGGTTTGATAGTGATGAGTGACAGATGGTTGGTTTGATAGTGATGGGTGACAGACAGTTGGATTGATAGTGATGAGTGACAGACAGATGGATTGATAGTGATGGGTGACAGACAGTTGGATTGATAGTGATGGGTGACAGACAGTTGGATTGATAGTGATGGGTGACAGACAGTTGGTTTGACGGTGATGGGTGACAGACGGTTGGTTTGATAGTGATGAGTGACAGACGGATGGTTTGATAGTGATGAGTGACAGACGGTTGGTTTGATAGTGATGGGTGACAGACGGATGGTTTGATAGTGATGAGTGACAGACGGATGGTTTGATAGTGATGAGTGACAGACAGTTGGTTTGATAGTGATGGGTGACAGACAGTTGGATTGATAGTGATGGGTGACAGACAGTTGGTTTGATAGTGATGGGTGACAGACAGTTGGATTGATAGTGATGGGTGACAGACAGTTGGTTTGATAGTGATGGGTGACAGACAGTTGGGTTGATAGTTATGAGTGACAGACGGTTGTTTTGATAGTGATGAGTGACAGACGGATGGTTTGATAGTGATGGGTGACAGACAGTTGGATTGATAGTGATGGGTGACAGACAGTTGGTTTGATAGTGATGGGTGACAGATGGTTGGTTTGATAGTGATGGGTGACAGACAGTTGGATTGATAGTGATGAGTGACAGACAGATGGATTGATAGTGATGGGTGACAGACAGTTGGATTGATAGTGATGGGTGACAGACAGTTGGATTGATAGTGATGGGTGACAGACAGTTGGTTTGACGGTGATGGGTGACAGACGGTTGGTTTGATAGTGATGAGTGACAGACGGATGGTTTGATAGTGATGAGTGACAGACGGTTGGTTTGATAGTGATGGGTGACAGACAGTTGGATTGATAGTTATGAGTGACAGACGGTTGTTTTGATAGTGATGGGTGGTGTTGTACTTTTTAAGAGCTAGTGCACCTTTAATGTGTCTGGTCTTGCTGGTTCTTGACCTGGAGATGATTGACATGTCAAAGTATGAGGAACATGGTTCAGCCTGCCAGCACCAGGTAGTCACGTGTCCCACCGCCTGTCCTCCTTCCTTACTGTGCATCACACATATACATTTACCTCAATAAAGAATTGTAGTTGGACTTTGTGATTCATTTAGTTGTCGGTGGTCACGTGTATAGCTACTATATCTACTACTAGTACTACTACTAGTACTACTACTACTAGTACTACTAATACTTTCGGCTGCCCCCATTAGGGGGCGCCACAGCGGATCATCCGTTTCCATCTCTTCCTGTCCTCTGCATCTTCCTCTGTCACACCAGCCACCTGCATGTCCTCCCTCACCACATCCATAAACCTCCTCTTTGGCCTTCCTCTTCTCCTCTTCCCTGGCAGCTCCATATTCAGCATCCTTCTCCCAGTATACCCAGCATCTCTCCTCCACACATGTCCAAACCATCTCCATCTGGCCTCTCTTGCTTTGTCTCCAAACTGTCCAACCTGAGCTGTCCCTCTAATATACTCCTTCCTAATCCTGTCCTTCTTCATCACTCCCAATGAAAATCTTATCATCTTCATCTCTGCCACCTCCAGCTCCTCCTCCTGTCTTTTCATCAGTGTCACTGTCTCCAAACCATACAACATAGCTGGTCTCACTACCATCTGGTAAACCTTCCCTTTAACTCTTGCTGGTACCCTTCTGTCACACATCACTCCTGACACTCTTCTCCACCCACTCCACCCTGCCTGCACTCTCTTCTTCACCTCTCTCCTGCACTCCCCGTTACTTTGGACAGTTGACCCCAAGTATTTAATCTCTTATGCCTTCGTCACCTCCTCTCCTTGCATCCTCACCATTCCACTGTCCTCTCTCTCATTCACACATAGGTATTCCGTCTTGCTCCTACTGACTTTCATTCCTCTTCTCTCCAGTGCATACCTCCACCTCTCCAGGCTCTCCTCCACCTGCACCCTACTCTCACTACAGATCACTATGTAATCCGCAAACATCATCGTCCATGGAGACTCCTGCCTGATCTTGTCCGTCAACCTGTCCATCACCATTGTAAACAAGAAAGGGCTCAGAGCCGATCCTTGATGTAATCCCACCTCCACCCTGAACCCATCTGTCATTCCAACCGCACACCTCACCACTGTCACACTTCCCTCATACGTATCCTGCACCACTCCTACATACTTCTCTGCAACTCCTGACTTCCTCATACAATACCACACCTCCTCTCTTGGGACCCTGTCATAAGCTTTCTCTAAATCTACAAAGACACAACGTACCTCCTTCTGGCCTCCTCTATACTTCTCCATCAACATTCTCAAAGCAAACATCACATCTGTGGTGCTCTTTCCTGGCATGAAACCATACTGCTGCTGCTGATCACCACCTCTCCTCTTAACCTAGCTTCTATTACTCTTCCCCATATCTTCATGCTGTGGCTGATCAACTTTATACCTCTGTAGTTGTTACAGTTCTGCACACCACCCTTGTTCTTGAAAATCGGTACCAGTATGCTTCTTCTCCACTCCTCAGGCATCCTCTCACTTTCCAGGATTGTGTTAAACAATCTAGTTAAAAACCCCACTGCCATCTCTCCTAAACATCTCCATGCCTCCACAGGTATGTCATCAGGACCAACTGCCTTTCCACTCTTCATCCTCTTCATAGCTGCCCTCACTTCCTCCTTGCTAATCCGCTGAACTTCCTGATTCACTATCCCTACATCATCCAACCTTCTCTCTCTCTCATTTTCTTCATTCATCAGCCCCTCAAAGTACTCCTTCCACCTTCTGAGCACACTCTCCTCACTTGTCAGCACATTTCCATCTCTATCCTTGATCGCCCTAACTTGCTGCACATCCTTTGCAGCTTGGTCCCTCTGTCTAGCCAATCGGTACAAGTCCTTTTCTCCTTCCTTAGTGTCTAACCTGTCATACAACTCACCATACGCCTTTTCCTTTGCCTTTGCCACCTCTCTCTTTGCTTTATGCTGCGTCTCCTTGTACTCCTGTCTACTTTCTTCATCTCTGACTATCCCACTCCTTCTTTGCCAACCTCTTCCTCTGTATACTTTGCTGTACTTCCTCATTCCACCACCAAGTCTCCTTGTCTTCCTTCCTCTGTCCTGATGACACACCAAGTACCTTCCTAGCTGTCTCCCTCACTATTTCTGCAGTGGTTGTCCAGCCATCTGGCAACTCTTCACTACCACCCAGTGCCTGTCTTAACTCCTGCCTGAACTCCACACAACAGTCTTCCTTCTTCAACTTCCACCATTTGATCTTCGGCTGTGTCTTCACTCGCTTCCTCTTCTTGGTCTCCAAAGTCATCCTACAGACCACCATCCGATGCTGCCTAGCTACGTTCTCCCCTGTCACCACCTTGCAGTCTCCAATCCCTTTTAGATCACACCTTCTACATAAGATATAGTCCACCTGTGTGCACTTTCCTCCACTCTTGTACGTCACCCTGTGTCCCTCCCTCTTCTTGAAATATGTATTCACCACAGCCATTTCCATCCTTTTCACAAAATCCACCACCACCTGTCCTTCCACATTCCTCATGCCACGTGACCACCATACCTGTGATATAACGTTTATATATGGTAAACAGCCGAGTCTTCCTTTGTCCTCCTCCGTGTCAGATAATTCACTGCTGTCATAGGTTCACACACCTTTTCTCCATCAGAACAAAAAAATGTCTGAAAGTATTTATTTTATTTCAAATACAAGGAGGCAGATTGTGTCAGTGCACAGTTTTCAGTAAAAGCTCATGCATTTATGCCGGCTTTATTTGCATGTATTATCTGTTTATCTGTGTGTGTGTGTGTGTGTGTGTGTGTGTGTGTGTGTGTGTGTGTGTGTAGGTGCTGTCAGAGACCCTCTCTCCAGCCTGGTGTGAGTGTTTGGTTTTTGACAGAGTGCTGTTGGAGGGGAGGAAGGAGGACCTAAGAGAGGACCCTCCTCTCGTGATAATCAGTATCTATGACTACGATGCCATGGTAACCACACCCTCTATGTAGATAGATGGATGGCTGGATGGATGGATGGATAGACGGAGAGATATTGTCCTCACAAGCAGATATTTGTTTTCAACTTTGGTACAGGGTCTCACATACAGTAAATACTGTCCACATACTGTACATACCACACGACATACATAGAGGACAGGGAGACATCAGTACATGAACACAAGAGTTTAGAGCTTCAGTGAGTCCAGAACTTCAATGGCAGAGGGAACAAAGCACCTTGTTAAACAGCCTGTCTCCAGGTGAGGGACCTGCACCTGTCTCCAGGTGAGGGACATGTACCTGTCTCCAGGTGAGGGACCTGCACCTGTCTCCAGGTGAGGGACCTGCACCTGTCTCCAGGTGAGGGACCTGTACCTGCAACCAGTTGGAATCAGTGTGAAGGGCAGGTGAAGGGGGTGAGGGGATCCTGGGTCATGGTTGGTGCTATGAGTATCATGGCTTTGCTACTGAGGTCTGATAGGTCGGGAGTGGGAGGGCCAGCGATTTTGGCTGCGCTGTGCGAGATGCAGCTGAGCCGGTTCCTATTGGTAACTGTTAAGATGGTGAAGAAAAGGGGAGCAGTAAAGTAGTATGGGTTGAATTATACTTTTGTACAGTGGCAAGAGAAGGTGAGGTCCGACAGAAAGTGCCTTGAATTTACGAGACTACTGACAGCAATAAAGACTGCTTGTTTATTGCTTATGTTGGCTTTGTCACGTCAGAGTCAGTGTGTGAGGATTTTCTGTTTTGCAAGTACGTCCCAGTAGAGTGACAGCTGATGAGCTCTTCGGGCTCCTGGACTGGTACCTGATACAACATGGGCTGAAATGGGAGAACTGTGTGGGCATTTGCACAGACGGTGCACAGACCATGGCAGGGAAAATGACGGGATTGCAGGCACTAATCAACAGGGTCTCGCCAGATGTGCAATGGACACACTGTCATACACAGAGAAGCGCTAGCATCAAGACATATTAGCCCTGACCTAAACCAGGTTTTGACCCATGCTGTTAGCGTGGTCAGTTTCATCAGAATAAGACCCCTGAGAGCGCGGCTGTTCTCTGCACTTGGTGAGGAGGTGGGAGCTGAACATCCAGCTGTGTTGTTTCACAGTGAGGCTGGGTGGCTCTCGCGAGGTGGGGTGAGGTCGCGAGTCCTTGAGCTCAGAGAGGAAATTCGGGTGTTTCTGGAGGAGGAGCATATGCATGAAGCTGCAAGCAAGTTTAGTGATGGACATTTTCTGATGAAGCTGGCCTATCTCAGCCATATAGTTGAGAAGCTGAATGAACTAACTCTTCAGCTTCAAGGCAGAGACAAGCACCTTCCTCACCTGGCAGACAAGATCAGTGCATTCACTAGAAAGCTCGAGATGTGGGGCAGGTGACTTGATCAAGGAAATACTGATTTCTTTGAGAATCTGAGTGAATTTGTTGAAACCAGTGATTCTGGAGCCACCACAGTGATTTCATCTCTTGATGAGCACAGCTCTTCCCTGAGACGATTCTTTCAAATGTACTTCCAAACAACAGTGCTCAGTATGACGGGGTGACAGATCCATTCAGTGCAGCAGCACCTGCTGATGTCAGCTCTGCTGAAGGGGACCAGTTCATGGAGATGACATCTGACTCCACCCTGAGGCTGAGCTTTACAGCTCAGACACTGAGGGAATTCTGGCTTGGTGTGGAGAGGGAGCATCCACTCACAGGACAGAGGGCTGTGGGCATTCTGCTTTCCTTCGCCACATCCTGTCTCTGAGAGATGGGCTTTTCTGCTGCTGCCTCACTTAAACAAAGTGCAGGTCTAAGCTCAACATGCAGCAGGACTTGACAGTGGCGGTATCAAGCCTGCAACCCCGTTTTGAAAAGATGTGCGGTGCAAAACAGGCTCACTGCAGCACTAATGCAGTGATAAGACTTGAGCTCTCACAAACTGACTTGCTCATCGTTCTCCCCAAATATCTGCATTTGTTCTTTTTCTGCACAGACTGAACTCTAATTTTATTGTTCTAGCAAAGTGGTTTTTAAATTTTATTTCGTTTTTCTGGTTTCGAAAAAGCACACAGACTGATGGAGCAATCTAGTGACACATGTCACAACAAGAGGTTTGATTAAGTGGAACTTGAGTTTGTTATTTGCACAACAGAAATTACTGAAAGAAAAGTGAAAGGCATGTTCATGATCTTGATGTTATTTAAATAAAGTTAAACGTGGCCCATTTTGTCACCATTTTGCTGGGGCGGGGGGGGGGGGGGCATGAGAAATGTTTCTTCCTCCAAAGGGGGGCATGACAGAAACAGTTTGAGAACCACTGTACTGTGGTACTATGGTGCTGTGGTACTGTGGTACTATGGCACTGTGGTACTATGGTACTGTGGTACTATGGTGCTGTGGTACTGTGGTGCTGTGGTACTGTGGTACTATGGTACTGTGGTACTATGGTGCTGTGGTACTATGGTACTGTGGTACTATGGTGCTGTGGTACTGTGGTGCTGTGGTACTGTGGTACTATGGCACTGTGGTACTATGGTACTGTGGTACTATGGTGCTGTGGTACTGTGGTGCTGTGGTACTGTGGTACTATGGTACTGTGGTACTATGGTGCTGTGGTACTGTGGCAACATCACCCATTATGACTCTGTTACTTTGATCGTAATTGCTTACAATAGAATTTTAGATGTCGTACGTGTGTGTGTGTGTGTGTGTGTGTGTGTGTGTGTGTGTGTGTGTGTGTGTGTGTGTGTGTGTGTGTGTGTGTGTGTGTGTGTGTGTGTGTGTGTGTAGGGAAGTCCGGAGCCCTTGGGCAGGGCATATGCAGAGCCTGAGCTGAGGTTTGCTGAACATCCCTACCAGAAGCCCCACCTCCGCTTCTATGATGTCACACGAGGGAAGGTTTCTGCTGGTGAACTACTGGCTGCATTTGAGCTGATAGAACTGGACTACTCTGGTCTTGGAGAGGTAATATCCATCACTCCATACATAAGTTTTTACACCCATCTGTCCATATGTCTCTTTCTTTCACCGTCACAGACTGTCTGTCCAGTTCCTCTTCACAACATTTTACACCTCTGATTTGTATGTAGGGCGGCACGGTGGCACAGTGGTTAGCACGGTCGCCTCACAGCAAAAAGGTTCTGGGTTCGAGCCCCGGGCTAGTCCAGCCTTGGGGGTCGTCCTCTGTGTGGAGTGTGCATGTTCTCCTCATGTCCACGTGAGTTTCCTCCAGGGGCTCTGGATTCCTCCCACAGTCCAAAGACATGTAGGTCAGGTCAGGTGACTCAAAGACACATAGGTCAGGTGACTCAAAGACATGTAGGTCAGGTGACTCAAAGACACGTAGGTCAGGTGACTCAAAGACATGTAGGTCAGGTGACTCAAAGACACGTAGGTCAGGTGAATCAAAGACACGTAGGTCAGGTGACTCAAAGACACGTAGGTCAGGTGACTCAAAGACACGTAGGTCAGGTGACTCAAAGACACATAGGTCAGGTGACTCAAAGACACTTAGGTCAGGTGACTCAAAGACATGTAGGTCAGGTGACTCAAAGACATGTAGGTCAGGTGACTCAAAGACACGTAGGTCAGGTGACTCAAAGACACGTAGGTCAGGTGACTCAAAGACACTTAGGTCAGGTGACTCAAAGACACGTAGGTCAGGTGACTCAAAGACACGTAGGTCAGGTGACTCAAATACATGTAGGTCAGGTGACTCAAAGACACGTAGGTCAGGTGACTCAAAGACACGTAGGTCAGGTGACTCAAATACATGTAGGTCAGGTGACTCAAAGACACGTAGGTCAGGTGACTCAAATACATGTAGGTCAGGTGACTCAAATACACGTAGGTCAGGTGACTCAAAGTCATGTAGGTCAGGTGACTCAAAGACATGTAGGTCAGGTGAATCAAAGCCATGTAGGTCAGGTGAATCAAAGTCATGTAGGTCAGGTGAATCAAAGCCATGTAGATCAGGTGAATCAAAGACATGTAGGTCAGGTGACTCAAAGACATGTAGGTCAGGTGAATCAAAGCCATGTAGGTCAGGTGAATCAAAGTCATGTAGGTCAGGTGAATCAAAGCCATGTAGATCAGGTGAATCAAAGACATGTAGGTCAGGTGACTCAAAGACATGTAGGTCAGGTGAATCAAAGCCATGTAGATCAGGTGAATCAAAGACATGTAGGTCAGGTGACTCAAAGACATGTAGGTCAGGTGACTCAAAGACATGTAGGTCAGGTGAATCAAAGTCATTTAGGTCAGGTGAATCAAAGTCATGTAGGTCAGGTGAATCAAAGTCATTTAGGTCAGGTGAATCAAAGCCATGTAGGTCAGGTGAATCAAAGTCATGTAGGTCAGGTGACTCAAAGACATGTAGGTCAGGTGAATCAAAGTCATGTAGGTCAGGTGAATCAAAGTCATGTAGGTCAGGTGAATCAAAGTCATGTAGGTCAGGTGAATTGGCCGAACTAAATTGTCTCTTGGTATGAATGTGTGTGTGTGTGTGTGTGTGTGTGTGTGGGGGGGTGGAGCCCTGTGATGGCCTGGCGGCCTGTCCAGGGGGTCTACTCACCTGCCGCCCATCGACTGCTGGGATAGGCTCCAGCATCCCCGCCACCCTGAGCGGTTCAGATGATGGATGAATGGATTTGTATGCATGTATAAAGTGTATATACAATGTGTGTGTGTGTGTGTGTGTGTGTGTGTGTGTGTGTGTGTGTGTGTGTGTGTATTTAAGCATGTGTATATAATGTAAATGTATAATTTGTGTGTATAAGTACATAATGATTATGTATAATTTGCACGTCTGTGCATTTGTGGTTTATGTTTGTGTAAAATGTGTGTAGTGGCTGTCCATCAGCTAGTTCCAAAAGTACAACCACGCGGTTGTGTCCATGCAAAAGCAGTGATGATGATGCAGTAAAAAACATATCTGGAGATCCAGTCACTGATTTTGAAAAGTTTAGTGAAGAAAAAGCAAGTTACAGGTTTATACTTACATCAATTTGTCCGTTTTGCCCTCCGGTCAGTGACTGTGTTGCTCCACAGACCTCTTTACTCACACTGAAGTAAACGACTAAGCTAATGGAGCATCAAGCAAAGGGGGGGAAGGTACAACATTGACTTTTCCAAGTTGGTATACGACAAACTTGTAATGCATGAGTAAATGATATGTAAATTGTGACAACCACGGGGGAACTTAGCACCCGACCCAACAACGAAACAGAGACCGTCGGCAGGTTGAGCCGCTGTGGGCATTTATTCACAAGATACATGAGAAAAACGTTCAACGCGAGTCCCGCTCCTCTTCTGAGCCGGCTGACTCCCGTCTTCGTTGGCTCCTACGCTGGGCAGCCAACACGACTCTAGCTTTCTCTCTCCCCCCTGGGCGACTGTCTCTGGCTCCCTTTTATCCTGGGGCTCCTCATCAGCCTCCGATTGGGGCCCGGTGTGTCGCTCAGTCTCCCTCTCATTGAGGCCAGGTGCGTTTCTGGGCTGTGCAGGGTCGCTGGCCATGGGGCTGAAGCCGGGCTGACCCCGGGGTTGTCATGAAATAAACATGGGAAAATGGCATTTAGCTTATAGGTCTCACATCCCCACCCACCCCTGCTGAGGCGGTGAGAAGAACAGGTGCTTTAAGAACTTATATTTAAAGCCATTCAGATGTCCATTGAGGTCATATGCTTTGAGAAGACATCCTCTTCTGTTGTCTTTTTCAACTCTCACTGCCTCTGGTAGCAGGCAGAATCTCTCTTGGGTGCTGGTTTCAGTCTTCAACCTAACAAGGCGCAAAGTACCATTTGAGTCTGGCAGGGTCATGATAATTCTTCCCATAATCCAGGAATTCCTGGGGGCTTGGCTGTCCATTATGAGCACGTCTCTGGGCTGAAACTTCCTTTTCAGTCTTGACCATTTCTGGTGTTCTTGAAGGAGAGGTAAGTACTCATGGGTCTAGAACAGATTGGCTATATATCAGACTTCTTTCCATCGTCGTCGTGCATATTGATCCTCTTGTGTGAAAACACCTGGTGGAATAATGGGTTGTCTTCGGCGGCAGCAGATGATTTGGAGTTAGAGCCTTGAGGTCATTGCAGTCGTTTGATGTCTTGGCGATGAGCCAATCACAGATGACGGCTTCGACTTCACACATAACAGTCTGAAGGCCTTCATTGTCCAAGTTTTGTTGGCTGACCACTGAACTGAGGATCTTCCTTGCAGTGCGGCTCTGTCTTTCCCATACACTGCCATGGTAGGAAGCTGCAGCTGAGCTGAAAATCCACTCAGTTCCTTTTTGCAACATGCTGTCTCATATCTTTGCCTGGTTTGTGCTCTCAGTAGCCTCGCACAACTCTCTCTCAGCTCCGGTGAAGTTTGTGCCATTATCAGCGTGCGTAAGTCTTCTGCATATGAAGGGACGCATAGAATTATGTCCATGTCCAGACTGTGGGCAACCTCTATATGGACGGCTCTGAACGTCAGACAGGTGAAGCTTACGCCATATCTTTTTTTTACCCCCCCCTTTTTTTTCTCCCGTATTACATCCGGCAAATTACCCCACTCTTCTGAGCCATCCTGGTCTCTGCTCCACCCCCTCTGATGATCCAGGGAGGGCTGCAGACTACCACATGCCTCCTCCAATACACGTGGAGTCACTAGCTGCTTCTTTTCACCTGACAGTGAGGAGTTTCGCCAGAGGGACATAGTGCATGGGAGAATCACACTATTCCTCCCCAGTTCCCCCATCCCCTGGACAGGCACCCCGACCGACCAGAGGAGGTGCTAGTGCAGCGACCAGGACACATACCCACATCCGACCTCCCACCCGCAGACACGGCCAATTGCGTCTGTAGAGACACCTGACCAAGGCAGAGGTAACACAGGGATTCGAACCACCGATCCCCAGGTTGGTAGGCAACAGAATAGACTGCTATGCCACCCGGACACCCTACACCATATCTTTTGACTAGACTTCGACCTCTGACTTCAAAGGGATCAAAGTAATCCACTCCAACGTTCAAAAAGGGGGTTTGTCTGGTAACAAGCAGTCTGCCGGTCAGTCTGCTATTCTCTGCTCTCCAGTTTTGGGGTAGGGTCTTCTGCACACTATGCAATCTCAGAGGAGCCTCCTGATAGCCAAGCTTGCTTGAGGGAGCCAATACCTTTGTCACAGCTTAGCAAGGATGGGGTTATAGCCATAGTGTCCAACCTCTTGGTAGATCTGTTGTAGGATGAGATTGGCTGTCTTTGAGCCTTTGGAAGGATAGCTAGGTACTTATCCTCCTCTTGCATAACAGCTCTGTTAAACTTTCTACCAACTCTCGGGATTCCGTCTTCCAGAACAGGGTCTAATTTGTAGATCCGGCTGCTTATCTTGACATAGGTGTCTTACTGCAAGTCTTTGATTTCTTCCAGATTTGTTTGTCGCTGGCTGAAGTGTTTGAGTGCTGCCTCAGCTTTGACCATGTCTTCCAATGTGTAAGTGGTTTCTTTTCCATTGTTGTTCTGTATTTCTGCATGCGTTGCTTCAGACGTGCTTCTTGCTTTTTGGGGTCATTCTCAGACAGTCTGATTGTTCTCTGTAAATTTTCTCTTTTGCTTTTCAGGTGCAGCAGTATTTCTTTAAGTCTGAGAAGCCATGCAATTGCTTTCTTCATCTGGTTGCCATTTTTACAGGTTATTGATTAACTTGTTCAGTGTGTTGATGTCTTCTTCAGCATTTGAGACACTGTGACTGATTTCTTGATCTGGCGTCATCTTCCAGAGTTTGATCCACTTGGTCCGGTCATTCTGGCCATTCACACTGGTTTCAACAGGAAACCTGGGCCATGAATCCAAGTCTTAATCTGAATGAAGTTCTCAGCCTTCAAAATTCTTGACGCTTCATCCACAGGGTTCACTGAAGCTTAGAAGTACCTCCAATGTGATGGGATAGTGGCTTCTCAAACTGCTGCAATTCTATTGGCCATGAAGGTCATGAAGCGTGTTGATTCGTTCTCTCTGTATTTCAGCACCGTAGTGCTATTTGTCCGGAAGGTTGACATGTGGACAGGCATTTGAAGTTCTTGTTTCAAAATCTCGTCAACCTTTACTGTGATGACAGCTGCCGTCAGCTCGTCTTGGTATAGTGGTTTGTTTCAATGGTGTCACTCCTGACTTTCCCATTAGGAAGGACCAATGTTTCTGGCCCTGATCATTTGTTACCAAAAGGTAAATGGTAATGCCATAGCTATCCTTGCTGGTGTCAGAAAAGTGGTGTAGCTGTTCCATCTTTGAACTCCGAAGGCTTGATATATCGGCTTACGCTGAAGGTTGTGAGTTGCTTCAGATCTGTCAACCATTTTCACCATTTCTGAGCATGTCCTTGGATTTCTTCATCCCAACCATGCTTCTCTTTACACAGGTCTCTCGGGATAAGCTTCACTGTCAGGATGAACAGTGAGAGAGAATCAGGAATCAAGAACAATATATTGTCATTTCTTTCAAGTACTTGCGTACACAAAAGAAATTAAATTCCATTTCCCCCGGCCCACAGCAGTGTGACACAAAAGACAAAAATACACATCCAAAATTCCCAAAAATGACACCACCAAAAACATACAAACACAGAGAGAACAAAGCAAAAAAAAAAAAAAAAAAAAAAAACACAACCAGTTAACAACCAGTCCACTCAGTGCAACACAGTCCAAAAATTCCACTGTCCAGAGAACAAACGCTAGCCAGGATGACTGTCGGAACTGCCGGTCTGCATGGGCTAGCAGTTAGCTTAGCCTGCCCCGCTTCCATGTCCCGTCAGACCGCCCCTGGTGTTACCTCCTCAGGCGTAGCTCCGGTCAGGGCTGCAGTCCCTGGGCCCACAGCATGCAGCAGACCAAGCTCTCCCAGCCGATCCAGCTCCAGCCCTCCCAGCCATCAAATGAAGACCAAACAATCCTAGATGCAGACGTGGACAAAGACACCACATGGACAGCACTGGTCGAGGCCGCCACAAACGCAAGTTCATGCCACCATCTTCTACACACTGGTGCTGGGTGAGGCCGCTGCAAACGTGAATGCGCATTGCCATCTTCCCACAACAGAAGTGAAAGGGTAGACAGAGCTTACTGCCAAGAGACTTCATTGTCTTGTGGTTGGTTTGTCCTATACATGCATCTTGAGCTGGAAACTGTCTGTTTCAGTGTACCACTGGACATCAGGAGCTCTCTCCGTGGGTTGGGCACTGAGCGTCAGGTCTAAGTCTTTGACTTCAGTGGTTATTTCTTCAACTGTTTGGTCTTCTAAAGCAGACTGTAAAGCATCGTCCTCATGGAAATGTCTGAGTACTGTTTCAACCACTTGAGGGGTCGTCTTGTGTCTTCACTCTTTAGCTGTTCTTCACAGTGGATAAGATGTACAACTGGGAGACAAACAGGAAATTCTATATTCTTCTATGTGTTCACTAAGATTGCCATCTGGCCACTCGAGGAAATGCAGAAGATTGACATCTTCATCTGGAATTCTAACCTGATAGAAGATTGATGCAATGTCCACCATCATTGCTATCAGCTCTTCTCTGGTTCTTTTTACAGCCTGCTGAGGTCAGGTGGGAGGGAATTCATCTCATCTCATCTCATCTCATCTCATCTCATCTCATCTCATCTCATCATCAGCCGCTTCTCCGGGGTTGGGTCGTGGTGGCACCAAGCTAAGTAGGGCACTCCAGACGTCCCTCTCCCCAGCAATGCCCTCCAGCTCCTGCTGAGGGATCCCAAGGTGTTTCCAGGCCAGACTGGACATGTAGTCCCTCCAGCGAGTTCAGGCTCTACCCCGGGGTCTCAACACAGTAGGATGTGCCCGGAAGACCTCCAAAGGAGGGCGCCCAGGAGGCATCCTAGTCAGATGCCCGAACCACCTCAAATCAAATACTGTGTTGCTCCCTAACAAAGTAAAGTAAAGGGGAAAAGGTACAAAATGGACTTTTCCAAGTAGGCATACAACACAGTTTGCAAAGAAACAAAAACAAACAGAATAACAAAAATTGCCTTTTAGCTTCTGGCTCTCACATTGTGTGTTTGTGTGTCTAACGTGTGCTTTCATGTATAATGTGTGTTTGTGTGCAGCCTTGTCTTCCTGGCTCCGTGGACCCTCAGGAGCCTCCTTACCTGCCAGATCAAAACTTCTTCCTGATTCCAGAGGGAGTGAGACCAGTTCTAAAGACTTTCAGAGTAGAGGTACACACACACTCTCTCTCTCTCTCTCTCTCTCTCTCTCTCTCTCTCTCTCTCTCTCTCTCTCTCTCTCTCTCTCTCTCTCTCTCTCTCTCTCTCTCTTCTAAAGACCTTCGGGACAGAGGTGCACACACACTTTATTTTGTGTGTGTGTGTTTTGAGCAGGTCCTGTTTTGGGGTGTCAGAGACTTGAAGCGGGTGCAGCTGTTTGAGGTGGAGCGCCCCCTGGTGAGGGTGGAGTGTGGTGGTCAGCAGCTGGAGTCAGAGGAGATCATCAGCTATAAGACTCATCCCAACTTCAGCCAGCTGGTTGGATATTTCCATGTGGTAAGCTGATGTGGTGTACTGATGGTAGTACTTATATAATAGTTACAGCAGTGCTAGTGGTAGTAGTAGTAGTTGTTGTTGTAAGTAGTTGTAGTAGTAGTAGTAGTAGTCATGGTGGTCATAGCAGTAGTAGTTGTAGTGGTAGTGGTAATAGTTGTAAGTGGGTGTAGTAGTAGTAGTCACGGTGGTAGTAGCAGCAGCAGTAGTAGTGGTGGTAGTAGTTTTAAGTAGTTGCAGTAGTAGTCATGGTGGTAGTAGCAGTAGTATTAGTTGTAAGTAGTGGTAGTAGTAGTAGTAGTAGTAGTGGTGGTAGTAGTAGTGGTAGTAGTTGTAAATAGTTGTAGTAGTAGTAGTCGCGGTGGTAGTAGTAGTAGTAGTAGTAGTGGTAGTAGTTGTAAGTAGTTGTAGGTGTAGTAATAGTAGTCGTGGTGGTAGTAGCAGTAGTAGTATTAGTAGTCGTGGTGGTAGTAGTAGTAGTAGTAGTTGTAGTAGTCGTGGTGGTAGTAGTAGTAGTAGATGTTGTTGTTGTAAGTAGTAGTAGTAGTAGTCGTGTTGCTGGTAGTAGTAGTAGTTGTCGTTGTGGTAGTAGTAGTGGTAGTAGTTGTAGTAGTAGTAGTGGTGGTGGTGGTAGTAGTAGTCGTGGCGGTAGTAGCAGCAGTAGTAATAGTAGTGGTAGTAGTTGTAAGTAGTTGTAGTAGTAGTAGAAGTAGTAGTCGTGGTGGTGGTGGTGGTGGTGGTGGTAGTAGTAGTAGTAATAGTCATGATGGTAGTAGCAGTAGTAGTAGTGGTAGTAGTTGTAAGTAAGTACTTGTAGTAGAAGTAGTAGTAGTAGTATAAATGCTGATATGAATTGGATACAAACATTAGGTAGGCTGGATAGTTAGCTGTCTGGGACCTTCCAGTGTCAACAGTCTTCTTGATATCTCTCTGAATATCAGACAGGCTTCCGTTTGGATCTCTGTGTAGACCACCAGCCTGCTTTGTTTACCTGGTCAGTTTGGATCTCTGTGTAGACCACCAGCCTGCTTTGTTTACCTGGTCAGTTTGGATCTCTGTGTAGACCACCAGCCTGCTTTGTTTACCTGGTCAGTTTGGATCTCTGTGTAGACCACCAGCCTGCTTTGTTTACCTGGTTAGTTTGGATCTCTGTGTAGACCACCAGCCTGCTTTGTTTATCTGGTCAGTTTGGATCTCTGTGTAGACCACCAGCCTGCTTTGTTTACCTGGTCAGTTTGGATCTCTGTGTAGACCACCAGCCTGCTTTGTTTACCTGGTCAGTTTGGATCTCTGTGTAGACCACCAGCCTGCTTTGTTTACCTCGTCAGTTTGGATCTCTGTGTAGACCACCAGCCTGCTTTGTTTACCTGATCAGTTTGGATCTCTGTGTAGACCACCAGCCTGCTTTGTTTACCTGGTCGGTTTGGATCTCTGTGTAGACCACCAGCCTGCTTTGTTTACCTGGTCAGTTTGGATCTCTGTGTAGACCACCAGCCTGCTTTGTTTACCTGGTCAGTTTGGATCTCTGTGTAGACCACCAGCCTGCTTTGTTTACCTGGTCAGTTTGGATCTCTGTGTAGACCACCAGCCTGCTTTGTTTACCTGGTCAGTTTGGATCTCTGTGTAGACCACCAGCCTGCTTTGTTTACCTGGTCAGTTGGGATCTCTGTGTAGACCACCAGCCTGCTTTGTTTACCTGGTCAGATAACAGTCACCTGTGTTGAAGACAACAGCAACGGGACACAAAGTTTCTTCCCATCAAAGTTAACTCAGATATCCGTACTGAGCCAAAGCAGTTCGTGTGGCACAGAAACCAGATGTGAACTCTGTCCTTTCTATCTTTTCATGAGTTCCAAAACAACACACACCAGCCACTGCAATTGTCAAAATGTGTTTAAAAGAACGCTCATCTGCTGAAACACATGTTTGAAGCTGTCGTGCATGATGCATGACAGTGATCTCAGGCTCCCGTCGTGATGGAAACAGAAGATATGGGAAAGAGTAACAGAAGCTAGGTTAAGAGGAGAGGTGGTGATCAGCAGCAGCAGTATGGTTTCATGCCATGAAAGAGCACCACAGATGTGATGTTTGCTTTGAGAATGTTGATGGAGAAGTATAGAGAAGGTCAGAAGGAGTTACATTGTGTCTTTGTGGGTTTAGAGAAAGCTTATGACAGGGTGCCGAGAGAGGAGGTGTGGTATTGTATGAGGAAGTTGGGAGTTGCAGAGAAGTATGTAGGAGTGGTGCAGGATATGTATGAGGGCAGTGTGACAGTGGTGAGGTGTGAGGTTGGAATGACAGATGGGTTCAAGGTGGAGGTGGGATTACATCAAGGATCGGCTCTGAGCCCTTTCTTGTTTGTAATGGTGATGGACAGGTTGACGGAGGAGATCAGGCAGGAGTCTCCATGGACGATGATGTTTGCGGATGACATTGTGATCTGTAGTGAGAGTAGGGTGCAGGTGGAGGAGAGCCTGGAGAGGTGGAGGTATGCACTGGAGAGAAGAGGAATGAAAGTCAGTAGGAGCAAGATGGAATACCTATGCATGAATGAGAGGGAGGACAGTGGAATGGTGAGGATGCAAGGAGTAGAGGTGAGTTTAAATACTTGGGGTCAACTGTCCAAAATAACAGGAGTGATGTGTGACAGAAGGGTACCAGCAAGAGTTAAAGGGAAGGTTTACAAGATGGTGGTGAGACCAGCTATGTTGTATGGTTTGGAGACAGTGACACTGATGAAAAGACAGGAGGTGGAGCTGGAGGTGGCAGAGATGAAGATGATAAGATTTTCATTGGGAGTGATGAAGAAGGACAGGATTAGGAACAAGTATATTAGAGGGACAGCTCAGGTTGGACGGTTTGGAGACAAAGCAAGAGAGACAAGATGGAGATGGTTTGGACATGTGTGGAGGAGAGATGCTGGGTATATTGGGAGAAGGATGCTGAATATGGAGCTGCCAGGGAAGAGGAGAAGAGGAAGGCCAAAGAGGAGGTTTATGGATGTGGTGAGGGAGGACATGCAGGTGGCTGGTGTGACAGAGGAAGATGCAGAGGACAGGAAGAGATGGAAACGGATGATCCGCTGTGGCGCCCCCTGACGGGAGCAGCTGAAAGTAGTAGTAGTAGTAGTAGTAGTAGTAGTAGTAGTAGTAGTAGTAGTAGTGGTAGTGGTAGTAGTAGATTGTGATGGGAACAGGAAGTGAGAGGTCAACACACGTTGGGTATGTTCATACCGATAAACACTTGTAAATTACAAGTTTAGCTGTTTTACAGAAACTCAAAAAAAAAAAAATCAGATTTACTGATTTCTGTGGGAAATGTCTTAATTGTGTGCACATTGGTTGGGGTTGATTTTTGGGGGACTCTTGGCTGAGCCTGGTACTTCAGAATTGTCTTGAATCATAATGTGTGGTTGTGTTGGGTTACCCACACTATGGCTTTAGTACACACTCTGCACTACTCAGTTTTAGCACACTTCATTAAAATGCTCAAGCATGAAACTATGGTATACAGAAAATACCAGGATGTTATTTTTGCCAAAATATCTGTTATGAATGGACTGGACACTGTTCAGTAAGAAGATGGCGTCTGCATGGCGTTCAGGTTGTTAGAGCCTTATCTTCTGTTGCTTCAGCTGGTTGATAGTATATACAGTGCATAGTAAACACATTTTGATGGACAGTATGTGCTAAACAGTATGTAGTACTTGTAGTATGCGATATATTGTATTAGTCTGTTGTAAATAGCAGAGTATTTGGACACAGGGTGTTTCTTCTCTCTGTATTTCTTTCCTCTCCCTTCATCTTGTGCTATCAGGAGCTGCCGGAGCAGGCTTACCTCCACCCTCCATTGACATTGTCTGTGGTGGAACGACGGGCGTTTGGACGCACTGCGCTGGTCGGGACCCACGTCGTCCAGAGTCTTATGGCCTATGCCCCCCCTGAGCTGGGGGAGGAGCTAGAGCAGGAAGAGGAGGAGCTTAAACCACTTGGTAAGAAAAGACGTAGTGCCTATTAGTGGTGTGGAAGGCAGCAGCAGAAAAAAGAGGTAACCACGTGACGACAGTCACAGGTGTGATATCTTGGACTTCTGGGTCATGGCGGGGTGAAGACGCCTTTCCAAAGCTCCCCTCGTCTTCTGTATAATTTATTCCTTTAAAACACGCTTTTAAAAAAAAACATAAACCTGCGCCGTTTCATAACTATCAGTGTTATGATCGTTACGGTCATTGTTTGACCTGTAACAGTGTCTACCAAAAGCGGCAGGGTTAAAAACACCAACTAGACCTCGCCACCTAAACCATGTGCGAGCGGGCTAACGGCTGACATGGCTAGCTTAGACCTGGCACAGATCCTGAAGGACTTGGGAGAGGGTATCCGAGCTGACGTGGCGGCAGTGGAGGAGGAAATATTAGCAGAGTTACCTTCTTCTGTATCAGTCCTCCAAGCTACTGTCTCTGCAAATGGCGGAAAAATGGCAGATATTTTAACCGCTCTGACAAACGTGGACGGGAGAGTCACGGAGCTTGAAAAGCCACATATGGCTCTGAAGGAAGAGGACGTCAAGCTACAAACCAAGCTGGACACTCTAGAAAACCGCTCCAGGAGGAACAACATTAAGGTGACTGGACTAGAGGAGAAAATGTAAGGAAACCACCCCTCTGCCTTCATGGAAAAGTTCCTGACCGAAGTCTTCAGGGGGGGGGGCGCTTTACTCGACCTCCTGTGGTGGACCGCACTCACCGGACCCTGAGACCGCCGCTGTGGACAGGTCCTCCGCGGGCTATGGTGGTTCGTATGCCTTATTTCCAGGCTAAGGAGCAGATCCTGCGGATGTCATGGGAGAGAGGACAGCTAACTTATTGAGGAAACAAGTCCAGTTTCTACCCTGACCTCGGTGCTGATGTATTACACAGAGAGCTAGCTGCCTCCTACCGGTGAAGAAACAACCCTTAATCGTACTCTGTACCCTGGTATAATGCTGTGTACTTAATCGTACTCTGTACCCTGGTATAATGCTGTGTACTTAATCGTACTCTGTACCCTGGTATAATGCTGTGTACTTAATCGTACTCTGTACCCTGGTATAATGCTGTGTATTTTACAGTGCAACCTAGGACATCATGAGCATGGTTAGGAATAGTGGTGGAAAGGTCAGTTTTATTTCTTGGAATGTGAAATCTCTAAATCAGTCAGTGAAGAGGAATAACGTACAGGCACATCTGGATCAACTGGGGGCAGGAGTAGCCTTCCTTCAAGAGACACACTTACGTAGGGCAGATGTTTTAAGAATCCAGAGGAGCTGGGTAGGGAAAGTATGTCATTCCAAGTTTGATTCCAAGGCCAGAGGCACAGCTATTCTTGTACACAAAAGTATTTCTTTTGAAAGTGACAGAATAATCGCAGACCCAAATGGCAGCTTTGTTATCGTCACAGGACAGCTTTTCAATAAGCGGGTTGTCCTTGCCAGTGTATATGCTCCCAACTAGGATGACTGTGCTTTTATTAATTCCTTTTTTCTTCTAATCCTGATATTAATAATCATCACCTAGTTATTGGGGGTGACTTCAACTGTGTCCTCTGCCCCAAACTCGATAGATCTTCATCCAAACCTGCACCCCTAACTAAAATGGCTACGGATATAGAGCTGTGGTGATTACATTTCCCTACAGGTCGGGTTTTTGCCTTCTTTTTGACTGTTCACCTTACTTTCTCTAGAATTGACTACTTTATTTTAGATGCAAAACTTCTGCCTTCTTCTAGTCCTCCCACCTATCATAGCATAGTGATTTCTGATCACAGTCCTCTGTCCTTTGAATTAGACTTCCCTGGTGTACCCGCCCCATTCAAAATATGGCGCCTGAACCCTCTCCTTCTTTCTGATGGTACTTTTGTGAAATACATCCAAACACAAATTCACTTTTTATAGAGACCAATGCATCTTTGGAAATATCCCATAGCATCAGATGGGAGGCGCTAAAAGCATACTTACGTGGACAGATTATTGGTTATGCGTCAGATACAAAAAAAAAGAAAAAGAAAAAAAGGTGGCCAAATTAAAAGGTCTCATTTCGTAACTAGATAGCCAATATGCCTTGACTCCTTCCCCAGAATTATACCAAAAGCAAATTCGTCCGCAGACAGAATTTGATTTGGCCTCTACCTCATCAGCAGAACAATTGCTGTTAAAATCTAAGCATACATTTTATGAATTCAGTGACAAAGCAGGAAGGTTTCTTGCTCACCAAGCCCGGCAAATGGCAGCTTCACGCCAAATATACCAATTTAATTGTGGCATTCTATGCTAATTTATACTCATCTGAATATGAAAATGATGTTTCTAAATCAGACTTTTTTTTGGAGAATTTAATCTTACCAACCCTTAATGACTTTGAGAGAGGTGATCTTGATAGCCCCTTGACATTGGAGGAGGTCTCAGAAGCAATCAAAAGTATGCAATCTGGTAAATCCCCAGGACCAGATGGATTCCCAGTGGAATTTTTCAAGAAATTCACAAAGGAGTTATCTCCATTTTTATTGTCTATGTTTACTGAATCCTTTTCAAATGGGAACCTCCCCCGAAACCCTGAATCAGGCCTCTATTTGTCTGCTGCATAAAAAGTGCAAGGACCCTCTTGCTGTGTGAATCATATAGACCAATTTCTGTTCTAAATGAGGATTATAAAGTCCTTGCCAAATCCCTTGTTAGACGGCTCGAGAATGTTCCTCCTGATCTGGTACTGCCTGACCCAACTGGCTTTATTAGAAACAGGCATTCCTACTTTAATATTCGTAGGCTCTTTGAGATTATCTACACTCACACTCGGTCGAATATTCCTGAGCTTGTGATATCCTTAGACGCCGAGAAGGTTTTTGATCGGGTGGAGAGGGAACATTTATTTAGGACTATGAGAAATTTTGGATTTGGTAATGACTATATATCATGGGTTAAACTATTATACACATCCCCCTTAGCTTCTGTCCATATGAATTACTTACATTCAAGATATTTCCCATTACATAGCTCCACCAGACGGGGTTGCCCTATGAGTCCCCTGCTCGTCGCGCTCGCCATCGAACCACTTGCTGCGTCTTTACATCAGTGCCAGGCCTTAGAAGGGATAAATTATCTCTTTATGCCAATGACCTCCTTTTATATATTGCCAACACATCATCTTCACTACCACATGCCCTGTCTATTTTGGAACAATTTGGAAGGTTCTCAGGTTACGAGTTGAACTTAGAAAAAAGTGAACTTTATCCTGTACACTCAGTGGCCCTCAATATCCCAACTACAGCATTTCCATTCAAGAGAGTGACATCCCACTTTAAATATCTCAGGGTGGTGGTACCTTGCTTCTTTCATATGCAGTTTAAATTAAATTTCACATCTCTGATCGGGCAGTGCAAGCAGGACATACACTGCTGTTGCTCCTTACCTCTACCACGAGCTGGCTGGATTAACCTATCTAAGATGAATATTTTTCCTAGATTTCTCTATTTGTTCCAAAGTATTCCGATTTTTATTCCTAAAAAAACGTTTTTTATCACTGGACCAAATCCTCACTGGATTTATATGGGATAGCAAAACCCCACGTATTCGTAAGTCATTTCTATCAAGGTTAGGAGGTATGGCCATGCCTCACTTTCTTCACTGTTATTGGGCTAGCAATATCAAAAACATTAAAATGTGGGCCAGGAATGATGCAGAAGCTCCAGTCTGGGTAAAATTGGAATCTTTTAAATTGAAACTCCCATCCTTAATCTCGGCCCCTTTACCACTTACAGAGGATAAACAGAATTATAATTATAATTCTGTTTATCCTCTTTCAATGTTGTGTTGTGTAAATTGTGTAAACACATCCATTGCACGTTGTCTGTCTTGGGAGAGAGATCCCTCCTCTGTTGCTCTCCCTGAGGTTTCATCCTATTGTTCCTCCCTGTTAAAGTTTTTTTTAGGGCGTTGTTCCTTATCCAATGAGAGGGTCTAAGGACAGGGTGTTGTGTTGCTGTACAGCCCACCGAGGCAAATTTGTAATTTGTGATATTGGGCTATACAAATAAAATTGACCACTTAGTGCTGGCTCTTTTGAAAATCCTGTAGTTACCCATACATTAGAGATCTGGGTACAGTTTCACAAATGTTTTGGGTTGCAGAATGCTTCACTTTGGGCTCCTATTTTTGTAAATCATCTTTTCACGCCCTCTATGTCAGACCTGGCTTTTCACGCCCTCTATGTCAGACCTGGCTTTTCACCCCCTCTATGTCAGACCTGGCTTTTCACGCCCTCTATGTCACACCTGGCTTTTCACCTCCTCTATGTCAGACCTGGCTTTTCACGCCCTCTATGTCACACCTGGCTTTTCACCCCCTCTATGTCACACCTGGCTTTTCACCTCCTCTATGTCAGACCTGGCTTTTCACCCCCTCTATGTCAGACCTGGCTTTTCACGCCCTCTATGTCACACCTGGCTTTTCACCTCCTCTATGTCAGACCTGGCTTTTCACCCCCTCTATGTCAGACCTGGCTTTTCACGCCCTCTATGTCACACCTGGCTTTTCACCCCCTCTATGTCACACCTGGCTTTTCGGGCCTGGCATGGGAATGGCATTAGAGTTGTTAAAGATTTATATATAAACTGAGTATTTGCATCATTTGAACAATTATCAGAAAAGTATGCTCTGCCACAGTCCCATTTCCCCCCCAATACCTTCAGGCTAGGCACTTTGTACAAAAAGGCTACCACCCTTTCCCAGAGCAACCTCCAAGCACCCCCTTAGATGCTCTTTTAGGATCTAATACTAGTCTCAAAGGGGCCATCTCCTGGATATATGATGTAATTAACGCTATTAACCCACAATCTCTAAACAACCTAAGGACAATTTGGGAACAAGGCCTAGGCCTGTCTTTGGCGAGGACCAGTGGACCTCAGTTCTCGACCTAGTACACTCCTCATCTCTTTGTGCTAGACACGATCTAATACAATTCAAGATAGTTCATCGTCTTCATCTAACTAAGGAGAAACTGGCAAGGATATACCCAAACATTGATCCTACCTGTGATCGATGTAAGACTACCACTGCAAACTGGTGTCACATGTTTTGGTCATGCTTAAGACTTCAGACTTTTTGGGAAAAGGTCCTTTAATCCCTTAGTGACATGTATAATATGACAATTGTACCTCAGCCCATTATTGCCCTGTTTGGATTGAGGCCAGAGGATGCAGTGTGGTCAACTACTGTGTTAGCTCATCGTCTCGTCCTCCTCAGTTGGAAAAGAGCAGTGCCACCATCCCGTACAAGATGGCTTAAAGGATGATGTTTTACCTGAAGCTTGAAAAAAATCACAATTACACTGAAGGGAAATGCAAATAAATTTGAAAGAGTCTGGAGGCCTTTCTTTACCTACTATGATAACCTAACCCAAATAACAGACTGGGACAGTTCATCACCTCATCACTTCTTGGTTGGAGCAGAACTGTAGCAGTCTAATTAAGAAATAGTTTAAAAAGAGAAAAATTAGTGTTTTTTTATTTTTATTAATTAATTTTTTTCTTTTCTCCCTTGTCTGTGTTGATGTGAATGAGGTCATTGCATATCTGTCATATATTTATTTGTACTTGATGTCATTTCGGAGGATGTTGGGGGTGGGGGGTGGAGACATGTTAGGGAGCAGGGGAGGGATGGGAATTATACTGGATTTTTTTCATATGTTGATTCTGTGATTTGTAAAATGCAAAATCCAATAAATATAAGTTTAAAAAAACGGGTGTAATATCTTGGAGGGAAGCTTGGTGGCATTTAGCAAGAACAGAACCAACATAACTATGGATGGCTTGAGGTCTGATAGTGAATTTGCCGATGCGCTATATAAACTCGACCTGAGATCTGATCAGTGTGACTTTAAAGATTATGTGCACTTTGGTGCATGTAATTTCTTTATTGTAAAGGTTTCTCCCTGTTAAAGGATTTTTTAGAAAGTTGTTCCTTATCCAGGGCCTGTGATGGTCTGGTGGCCTGTCCAGGGTGTCCCCCCGCCTGCCGCCCAATGACTGCTGAGATAGGCTCCAACATCCCCACGACCCTGAGAGCAGGATAGGCAGTTTGGGTAATGGATGGATGGATGGATTTAAAGATGAAGTTGAACAGGAACTTAGATGTAAACTTAAAGACAACCAGCTCTTCGTCCTGGAGCAGAGAGAAGTTGTAAAAACCTTTCTCTAAAGATTAACAAGAGCCTTCGTACTGACAGTGTCAGTGGCAAATTACTGAAGTCCTAGGCCAGGCAATTAAGTTCTATCTTTTATGATATCTCTCAACAGTATTATATCTATAGATTCATATTTCAACTCATATTGTGTTGGTCTGACATGCTGGACTCAACATGGGGCTCTGATTCCCCCATTTGATGGAGGCAGTTTGGAGGGGGTTCATGGTAGTGAACGTATTACCTCAGACATAAGGAACAGCATTTATTTTCTGCCTCAAGGTGGCTGTTGAGTTCCACCATCCTGGGCCCATACCAACATGTTTCCAGCTCCAGAAATGTAAAATTTAAGTACCTCTTTCATAACACCAGAATGTGGGGAAAGAAGGTACCTTACTACACATGTATGAAAGTGCATATATGTTCTCTAGCATGTTCTCTGGTATGTTCTCTGTTCTCTGGCATGTTTGTTCTCTGGCAGCCTGGTCCAAGTGGACCCCAACCATTTCCTGACCTTTCCATGGTTGGGGTCCCCTTGTCTCCTTAGAGGGAAGGGTCACTGCAGATCAATGCAAAGTTATTCTGAGTGACCACCTTTACATCCAGGATGACAATGACCCCATCCCCAGGTCACGAGGGGTAGCTTGATGGTTTGATGAGGATGAACATGATGTAAATCATCTGCTATGGCCTTCACAGTCACCACATCGCAACCCAACTGAACACCTATGGGAGAATTTGGACCAACGTGGACCAACCACCAAATACCAAATGAGGGAATATCTTTTTTAGGCTCCAGCATCCCTGCGACTCTGAGACTAGGATAAGGGGTTTGGATAATGGATGGATGGATGGTGTCCATCCCTCCAGTCGAGTTCAGATACTTGTAGACTCTATGACAAGGAGCACTGAAGCACTTCTTGAGGCTCGTGGTGGCCGAACACCTTACTAACACACTTTATGTTGTTTTTTTTCCCTTAGTTTTTCTGAGGGCTGGTGAAAGGTGTCAGGAATGAGGGTGGGGGAGTGAACCGACCCTGAAGACAGTCCCTTTCTCCTCAATATTGAGGACAAAGTCACTCAGTGTGAGGGAGGATGGCTGGACGAAGGGGGAGGGCTGATTAGAGAGGAGACGATGCAGAACAGTTGGAACAGATTTGTCTCTCTGATGGTCTACCTGTTTGTCTCTTTCTATTGATGTGTGTCTCCGTCTCTCTCAGCGATGAAGAAGCCCCTGGTTAAAGTTACTGCTCTGTCCACAGTGAAGAACATAGGGCTGCACAGCCTGTCAATCAAACAGTCCAAGATTCCCATCAACCCCCTGAACCTGGTCTCTGTATGTACCTCGTCTCTTCTCTTGTCTTCTCTTGTCTTGTCTTGTCTTCTCTTCTCGCCTCTCTTCTATCTGTTGGTGATAGAACTTGGTGTTGCAGTCTTACACTAAAACATGGGTTAATATTTCATATACTGACTCACAGGACAATTTAATCTTTAAACATTTAATCTGACACCAGGACTTTGTGAATAACATATGACTCCACCCTTTTAGGCTCCTCTGAAAAAGCTGAGGAAGAAAGGGGAGGAGCTTGAGGAGGAAGCGCCAGAGAAGGAGGAACTTGATTGGTGGTCAAAGTATTACGCATCACTGGCAGAACTTGAGCGACAGGTGAGAGAGTCTACTGTTCAGTAGAGCTCATGTGTAGAACATTCATGTCAGTCTGTTTGTCCCACTCACCCAATTTAATTCAAAACACCAGCACCTACATAGGACACACACTGGTACAGTAACACCAGCACCTACATAGGACACACAGTGGTCCAGTAACACCAGCACCTACATAGGACATACACTGGTACAGTAACACCAGCACCTACATAGGACACACAGTGGTCCAGTAACACCAGCACCTACATAGGACACACAGTGGTACAGTAACACCAGCACCTACATAGGACACACAGTGGTACAGTAACACCAGCACCTACATAGGACACACAGTGGTACAGTAACACCAGCACCTACATAGGACACACAGTGGTCCAGTAACACCACCACCTACATAGGACACACACTGGTCCAGTAACACCAGCACCTACATAGGACACACAGTGGTCCAGTAACACCACCACCTACATAGGACACACACTGGTACAGTAACACCAGCACCTACATAGGACACACAGTGGTCCAGTAACACCACCACCTACATAGGACACACACTGGTTCAGTAACACCAGCACCTACATAGGACATACACTGGTACAGTAACACCAGCACCTACATAGGACACACAGTGGTCCAGTAACACCAGCACCTACATAGGACACACAGTGGTACAGTAACACCAGCACCTACATAGGACACACAGTGGTACAGTAACACCAGCACCTACATAGGACACACAGTGGTACAGTAACACCAGCACCTACATAGGACACACAGTGGTCCAGTAACACCACCACCTACATAGGACACACACTGGTCCAGTAACACCAGCACCTACATAGGACACACAGTGGTACAGTAACACCAGCACCTACATAGGACACACACTGGTACAGTAACACCAGCACCTACATAGGACACACACTGGGTACAGTAGCACCAGCACCTACATAGGACTCACACTGGTACAGTAACACCACCACCTACATAGGACACACACTGGTACAGTAACACCAGCACCTACATAGGACACACACTGGGTACAGTAACACCAGCACCTACATAGGACACACACTGGTACAGTAACACCAGCACCTACATAGGACACACACTGGGTACAGTAGCACCAGCACCTACATAGGACACACTGGTACAGTAACACCACCACCTACATAGGACACACGCTGGTACAGTAACACCAGCACCTACATAGGACACACACAGGTACAGTAACACCAGCACCTACATAGGACACACACTGGTACAGTAACACCACCACCTACATAGGACACACACTGGTACAGTAACACCACCACCTACATAGGACACACACCGGTACAGTAACACCAGCACCTACATAGGACACACACCGGTACAGTAACACCAGCACCTACATAGGACACACACTGGTACAGTAACACCACCACCTACATAGGACACACACTGGTCCAGTAACACCAGCACCTACATAGGACACACAGTGGTCCAGTAACACCACCACCTACATAGGACACACACTGGTACAGTAACACCAGCACCTACATAGGACACACAGTGGTACAGTAACACCACCACCTACATAGGACACACAGTGGTCCAGTAACACCAGCACCTACATAGGACATACACTGGTACAGTAACACCAGCACCTACATAGGACACACACCGGTACAGTAACACCAGCACCTACATAGGACACACAGTGGTCCAGTAACACCAGCACCTACATAGGACATACACTGGTACAGTAACACCAGCACCTACATAGGACACACAGTGGTACAGTAACACCAGCACCTACATAGGACACACAGTGGTCCAGTAACACCAGCACCTACATAGGACACACAGTGGTCCAGTAACACCACCACCTACATAGGACACACACAGTGGTCCAGTAACACCACCACCTACATAGGACACACACCGGTACAGTAACACCACCACCTACATAGGACACACAGTGGTCCAGTAACACCAGCACCTACATAGGACACACAGTGGTCCAGTAACACCACCACCTACATAGGACACACACTGGTCCAGTAACACCAGCACCTACATAGGACACACAGTGGTCCAGTAACACCACCACCTACATAGGACACACACTGGTCCAGTAACACCAGCACCTACATAGGACACACAGTGGTCCAGTAACACCACCACCTACATAGGACACACACTGGTCCAGTAACACCAGCACCTACATAGGACACACAGTGGTCCAGTAACACCAGCACCTACATAGGACACACAGTGGTACAGTAACACCACCACCTACATAGGACACACAGTGGTCCAGTAACACCAGCACCTACATAGGACACACAGTGGTCCAGTAACACCAGCACCTACATAGGACACACAGTGGTCCAGTAACACCACCACCTACATAGGACACACAGTGGTCCAGTAACACCAGCACCTACATAGGACACACAGTGGTCCAGTAACACCAGCACCTACATAGGACACACACAGTGGTCCAGTAACACCAGCACCTACATAGGACACACAGTGGTCCAGTAACACCACCACCTACATAGGACACACACTGGTCCAGTAACACCACCACCTACATAGGACACACAGTGGTACAGTAACACCACCACCTACATAGGACACACAGTGGTCCAGTAACACCAGCAGATTCTGGACTGTAGCTGTAGCTTTAAATAACGAAAGCATCAACGGAAGCAAACGTGTGCAGTTTGTAGGATGTGCAGGTGTATCAGTCACAAGCTATCGAAGACAGTTCATTGAATCATGGCTGTCATAAAGACTCCTCTCACAAAACTGAGATGGACATGTTTGACCTTCACGTTTCTGTCTCTTTCTCTCCAGGCTACTCTGGCAGAGGAAGTGGAAGAACAAGCAGAAGCAGGTAGTAGAGACAGGCAGACATGTCGACACGCCGGCAGACAGACTGTCTGTCCGTTTCCTCCTAATGAAGGTGTGTTTGTTCCAGATGGGGGTGACCTCACTATGGCCTCCATAGAGGAGGAGGAGGAAGCAGTGGTGGTGGAGATGGAGCCTCCCAAACCCAAACGGAAGAAGATTGCCACTTTGCAGGTCAGAGGTCACACACAGAGGTCACATTTCATTATTTAATTGACAGAGAACTTCTGTAACCATGACAGCAAGGACTACTAGCGTTACTACTTACCAGGAGTTCAAGGGTCAGAACTAAAGCACCTTGTTAAGAGAGATAAGAAATCTTCCTGTCATGGGAGAATGATGATGTGCTGTATTACATTTGTATGTATACAAGCTGTAGAAGTGACCTTATTGTCCAGGTGGCGTAGCGGTCTATTCTGTTGCCTACCAACATGGGGATCGTCGGTTCAAATCCCGTGTTACCTCCGGCCTGGCCGGGCGTCCCTACAGACACAATTGGTCATGTCTGTGGGTGGGAAGCCGGATGTGGGTATGTGTCCTGGTCACTGCACTAGCGCCTCCTCTGGTCGGTCGGGGTGCCTGTTCGGGGGGGAGGGGGAACTGGGGGGAATAGCGTGATCCTCCCACGCACTACGTCCCCCTGGTGAAACTCCTCACTGTCAGGTGAACATGTATGGGAGGAGGCATGTGGTAGTCTGCAGCCCTCCCCGGATCAGCAGAGGGGGTGCAGCAGAGACCGGGACGGCTCGGAAGAGTGGGGCAATTAGCCAAGAACAATTTGGGAGAAAAAGAGTAAAAATAAACAAAACAAAAAAGAAATGAACTTATTGATCATGGATGTAATGTGTGTGTGTGTGTGTGTGTGTGTGTGTGTGTGTGTGTGTGTGTGTGTGTGTGTGTGTGTGTAGTTGTACAGTACTGATCTGGAGTCAGAGTTCAGTCAGTTTCAGGATTGGTTGCAGATCTTCCCTCTTTATAAAGGCAGAGCCAATGCTGACGATGAGGAAGATGATGAAGAGGAGAGATTAATGGGAAAATACAAGGTGCTGTTTTATCATTATGGTGTTTGTATGTTAGTCTGTCAATTATACTGCTTCATATGGTATTATACTGCTTCATATGGTATTATACTGCTTTATATGGTATTATACTGCTTTATATGGTATTATACTGCTTCATATGGTATTATACTGCTTCATATGGTGTTATACTGGTTTATATGGTATTATACTGCTTCATGTGGTATTATACTGCTTCATATGGTATTATACTGCTTTATATGGTATTATACTGCTTCATATGGTATTATACTGCTTCATATGGTGTTATACTGGTTTATATGGTATTATACTGCTTCATGTGGTATTATACTGCTTCATATGGTATTATACTGCTTCATATGGTATTATACTGCTTTATATGGTATTATACTGCTTCATATGGTATTATACTGCTTCATATGGTATTATACTGCTTTATATGGTATTATACTGCTTTATATGGTATTATACTGCTTCATATGGTATTATACTGCTTCATATGGTGTTATACTGGTTTATATGGTATTATACTGCTTCATGTGGTATTATACTGCTTCATATGGTATTATACTGCTTTATATGGTATTATACTGCTTCATATGGTATTATACTGCTTCATATGGTGTTATACTGGTTTATATGGTATTATACTGCTTCATGTGGTATTATACTGCTTCATATGGTATTATACTGCTTCATATGGTATTATACTGCTTTATATGGTATTATACTGCTTCATATGGTATTATACTGCTTCATATGGTGTTATACTGGTTTATACTGGTTTATATGGTATTATACTGCTTCATATGGTATTATACTGCTTTATGTGGTATTATACTGGTTCATATGGTATTATACTGCTTTATATGGTATTACACTGCTTTATGTGGTATTATACTGGTTTATATGGTATTATACTGCTTCATATGGTATTATACTGCTTCATATGGTATTATACTGCTTCATATGGTATTATACTGCTTCATATGGTATTATACTGCTCCATATGGTATTATACTGCTTCATATGGTATTATACTGCTCCATATGGTATTATACTGCTTCATATGGTATTATACTGCTTTATATGGTATTATACTGCTTTATGTGGTATTATACTGCTTTATATGGTATTATACTGCTTTATATGGTATTATACTGCTCCATATGGTATTATACTGCTTTATATGGTATTATACTGCTTCATATAGTATTATACTGCTTTATATGGTATTATACTGCTTCATATGGTATTATACTGCTTTATATGGTATTATACTGCTTCATATGGTATTATACTGCTTTATAAACTTTATTTTCCAATTTTCAAGTTTTTTTGGAACAGGTATACAAAGCACACGAACAACAACAACAACAACAACAACAACAAAAATAAACATGCAGGAATCCCCCCTCCCCCCCCAAGGCTAAAAAAAAAAAGGACTACGCAGGGATTTCTTATTCCAATTCCACATAATAACCATATTTTTGAAGACAATATAAAGTTGTACACATATATCTATAAGTATTTTCGTTACAACCAGGTAAATAAAAAGGTACATTCAATAAAAGGGAAACCCTTCAATAAAGTCTATGAAAGGACTCCAGTTCAAAGTAAAGTTTTTGCGGGTTTTACATATTTTATATCGGAGCTTTTCTAAAGGTAGAAAGGACAGCACCTCCCTCAACCACTGCAAAAGTGATGGCGCTTTATTCGACTTCCAGTTAAATAGGATAAGTCTGCGTGCTAATAATGAGGCAAATGCTAGAGCATTTGCCTGCTCTGTTGTGACCTTACAGTTAGGGGGCGGTATGCCAAAGACGGCTGTGTGAAAATCAGGGGTTATGGTCAGTTTACAGATATGTGAGAATACATTAAATATCTGTCCCCAATAACTGTTGAGGGAGGGGCATGCCCAGAACATGTGTCCCACCGAGGCTGGACTATGACTGCACCTCGGGCAGCCAGGGTCTGTGGTGGGGAAGATTCTGGCAAGCTTGTCCCCCGAGTAGTGAAGACAGTGAAGCACCTTAAACTGAATTAACCCATGTCGTATACACAATGAGGACGTATGAATACGAGTTAAGCTGTCCCGCCATGCCTCTTCAGAAAGCTCTCCACCCAGATCTCTCTCCCATGCAGTTTTTGTTTTGTCCCAGGACATCTGTTTCAATCCCCGTATCAGTGTGTAAATTATAGAGACCCGCTCTTTCCCAAAGGGATCCTTCTCTAGAATAACATCTAATTGGCTCCTGGGTGGCAGATACGGAAATGAGGGAAACACTTTCTTGGCAAAACTACGGATTTTAAGGTATCTAAAAAAAGGGGATCTGGGTATGTTATGGTCTTTGGTAAGTGTTTCAAATGAGGCGAATGTTCCATCTTTAAATAGATCACAGAAAAACACTAGTCCATTTCTATGCCAAAGTTGAAATGCGTTATCTAACACAGATGGCAAGAAGAATTGATTATTTGCTACTGGAAAAAGACCGCTAGCAAAATGCCTCCTAAACTGGAGCCATATCCTAAGTGAAGCTTTAACCACTGGGTTTGTTATTTGTATGTTACGATTATGTGGTAGTGGAGAGGTGAATATCGGTAGAGGATTGGATAAGAGTTCCACATGAACCCAATCTGTACCCTGTTGATTCTCATATGTAAATGCCCAATGTAAAAGTTTTACAATGTTCGCAGCCCAGTAGTAACAAATAAAGTTAGGCAAACCTAATCCCCCTGTCTCCTTAGGGACCTCCAAGTATATTTTCTTCATCCTGGGGTTTGAATTGTTCCAGATGAATGATGAAATTAATCTATCTAATTGTTGAAAAGTTGTCTTAGGTATGAATATGGGAATCATTTGGAAAAGATAGAGAAATCTGGGTAAGACTGTCATTTTAACTATATTAATGCGGCCCGCTAATGAAATTGGTAGCGTTGACCACTTTTTAAAATCTTGTTTTGTTCGTTCTATTAGTGTTTTAAAGTTATGGTTATATAACCTCCCCATTGTATGAGTGACTTTGATTCCTAAATATGTAAATACATTTTGTTCAAGTTTGAATGGAAAGCTAGAGTAGTCTCTATCAGTGTGGTTAATCGGAAAAAGCAAGCTCTTTGAATAGTTTATCTTATAACCTGACAGGCGACCAAAGTTATCCAGGGTAAGTAATAGTCTTGGTATGGATTCTATTGGGTTGGATATATATAACAACAGGTCATCTGCATAAAGTGATACCTTATGCAATGTACCACCTCGTGAGATACCTTTAATGCCATCCTCTGCCCTAAGAGCTATAGCGAGTGGCTCAATTGCCAAATCGAACAAGTAAGGAGAGAGGCTGCAGCCCTGTCTGCAGCCCCTATGGAGTGAAAAATAATCAGAAATAATATTATTCGTCCGCACTGCGGCTGTCGGTGAGCAATACAATATTTTAACCCACGCTAGGAATGTGAAACCAAAGCCAAACCTTTCTAGAACAGCAAATAGATATTGCCATTCGATGCGGTCAAATGCCTTCTCAGCATCTAAAGAAATCACTACTTCGACCAGAATGTCTTTTGATCACCATGTTACTAACCTTGTCCAATCCTGTTTTCTTCAGCTATGAAATATTGCAAAAATCAGAAATAGTTTGTCTTTTTAGGGTATCGAATTATTAATTCACACTTTCATTTTGTCCCGTCTAGATTACTGTAACTCCCTTTACTCTGGCCTCAACCAAGCTACTTTAAGTCATCTACAGCTGGTTCAGAATGCAGCTGCTAGATTACTAACCAGAACTAGACTACTAACTAGACTACTAACTAGAACTAGACTACTAACTGGAACTAGACTACTAACTAGACTACTAACTAGAACTAGACTACTAACTAGAACTAGCCATAGGTCCCATATTACCCCTGTTCTTGCATTCCTCCATTGGCTTCCCGTAAAATTCAGAATAACCTATAAGATCTTACTGACTACATTTAAAGCGCTGCATGGTCTTGCCCCCAGTTATATTTCTGATCTTCTCATTCCTCATTCCACTTCCCGAACACTCCGATCCTCAAACCTCGGTCTTTTATCCATTCCTCACTCCAACTGCACAACAAAAGGTGACCGCACCTTTGCAGTTTTAGCCCCAAGCCTCTGAATAATCTCCCCCAATCCTTTAGATTTGCTGAATCTTTGGACTGTTTTAAGCGGCTTCTAAAACCCATCTTTCCGGACAAGCCTTTTTATACACCCCCCCCCCCCCCGACTTCTGTTGTGTTTCATTTTTTGTTTGGTCTGTTACTCCCTATGCCATGTTTTATATTCATTCAATTTATTTTGTGTATTTACTCATATTTTTCTGATAGAGTGTAAAGCACTTTGTAACTGTGTGTTTTTCTTTTTTCTTTTTTCTTTTTTACTTAGTTTTTATTTCAATTTCGACAACTTATGCAACCGAATTCAGAAATTTGTCTGCTGTTTTTGTTCCATTTTTTTCAGCGGTGCCTATATGGTTTACAGATAATTTAACAAAAGGGAGTTAAAAAAAACTAAAAAACATTTACTTCACCTTGAACTGTTAGTCGTAATGGCGGTGTAAATGAAAGACATCAATAATTAAAAAAGGAAAGGAGGGGTCGGGGTCAGGGAGGGGAGGGCAGTTATGCATGAATGTGTGTAGTGGTATGGGTGTGTGTGTGTATATGCTTCAGATAAGGGGAATTGAGATAACTGTGTTTTTAAAAGTGCTATATAAATAAAATTTTACTTATACTGATTTTTATATTGTAAATGTAGTATCATACTTGTTTATAAGTGGTTCCTATGGTAGTGTATATGTGGTATCATACTTGTTTATAAGTGGTTCATATGGTAGTATATATGTGGTATCATACTTGTTTATAAGTGGTTCATGTGGTAGTGTATATGTGGTATCATACTTGTTTATATGTGGTTCATATGGTAGTGTATATGTGGTATCATACTTGTTTATAAGTGGTTCATATGGTAGTGTATATGTGGTATCATACTTGTTTATATGTGGTTCATGTGGTAGTGTATATGTGGTATCATACTTGTTTATAAGTGGTTCATATGGTAGTATATATGTGGTATCATACTTGTTTATATGTGGTTCATAGGGTAGTGTATATGTGGTATCATACTTGTTTATATGTGGTTCATATGGTAGTGTATATGTGGTATCATACTTGTTTATAAGTGGTTCATATGGTAGTGTATATGTGGTATCATACTTGTTTATATGTGGTTCATATGGTAGTGTATATGTGGTATCATACTTGTTTATATGTGGTTCATATGGTAGTGTATATGTGGTATCATACTTGTTTATATGTGGTTCATATGGTAGTGTATATGTGGTATCATACTTGTTTATAAGTGGTTCATATGGTAGTATATATGTGGTATCATACTTGTTTATATGTGGTTCATATGGTAGTGTATATGTGGTATCATACTTGTTTATATGTGGTTCATATGGTAGTGTATATGTGGTATCATACTTGTTTATATGTGGTTCATGTGGTAGTGTATATGTGGTATCATACTTGTTTATATGTGGTTCATATGGTAGTATATATGTGGTATCATACTTGTTTATATGTGGTTCATGTGGTAGTGTATATGTGATATCATACTTGTTTATATGTGGTTCATGTGGTAGTGTATATGTGGTATCATACTTGTTTATATGTGGTTCATATGGTAGTATATATGTGGTATCATACTTGTTTATAAGTGGTTCATATGGTAGTGTATATGTGGTATCATACTTGTTTATATGTGGTTCATATGGTAGTATATATGTGGTATCATACTTGTTTATATGTGGTTCATGTGGTAGTGTATATGTGGTATCATACTTGTTTATATGTGGTTCATATGGTAGTATATATGTGGTATCATACTTGTTTATAAGTGGTTCATATGGTAGTGTATATGTGGTATCATACTTGTTTATAAGTGGTTCACATGGTAGTGTATATGTGGTATCATACTTGTTTATATGTGGTTCATATGGTAGTATATATGTGGTATCATACTAGTTTATAAGTGGTTCATGTGGTAGTGTATATGTGGTATCATACTTGTTTATAAGTGGTTCATGTGGTAGTATATCTGTGGTATCATACTTGTTTATAAGTGGTTCATATGGTAGTGTATATGTGGTATCATACTTGTTTATAAGTGGTTCATGTGGTAGTGTATATGTGGTATCATACTTGTTTATAAGTGGTTCGTGTGGTAGTGTATATGTGGTATCATACTTGTTCATAAGTGGTTCATGTGGTAGTGTATATGTGGTATCGTACTTGTTTATATGTGGTTCATATGGTAGTGTATATGTGGTATCGTACTTGTTTATATGTGGTTCATATGGTAGTGTATATGTGGCATCGTACTTGTTTATATGTGGTTCATGTGGTAGTATATATGTGGTATCATACTTGTTTATATGTGGTTCATGTGGTAGTATATATGTGGTATCATACTTGTTTATATGTGGTTCATATGGTAGTGTATATGTGGTATCATACTTGTTTATAAGTGGTTCATATGGTAGTATATATGTGGTATCATACTTGTTTATATGTGGTTCATATGGTAGTGTATATGTGGTATCATACTTGTTTATAAGTGGTTCATATGGTAGTATATATGTGGTATCATGCTTGTTTATATGTGGTTCATATGGTAGTATATATGTGGTATCATACTTATTTATAAGTGGTTCATATGGTAGTGTATATGTGGTATCATACTTGTTTATATGTGGTTCATGTGGTAGTATATATGTGGTATCATACTTGTTTATATGTGGTTCATATGGTAGTGTATATGTGGTATCATACTTGTTTATAAGTGGTTCATATGGTAGTATATATGTGGTATCATACTTGTTTATAAGTGGTTCATATGGTAGTGTATATGTGGTATCATACTTGTTTATAAGTGGTTCATATGGTAGTATATATGTGGTATCATACTTGTTTATATGTGGTTCATAGGGTAGTGTATATGTGGTATCATACTTGTTTATATGTGGTTCATATGGTAGTGTATATGTGGTATCATACTTGTTTATATGTGGTTCATATGGTAGTGTATATGTGGTATCATACTTGTTTATATGTGGTTCATATGGTAGTGTATATGTGGTATCATACTTGTTTATATGTGGTTCATATGGTAGTATATATGTGGTATCATACTTGTTTATATGTGGTTCATATGGTAGTGTATATGTGGTATCATACTTGTTTATATGTGGTTCATGTGGTAGTGTATACGTGGTATCATACTTGTTTATATGTGGTTCATATGGTAGTGTATATGTGGTATCATACTTGTTTATATGTGGTTCATATGGTAGTGTATATGTGGTATCATACTTGTTTATATGTGGTTCATATGGTAGTGTATATGTGGTATCATACTAGTTTATATGTGGTTCATATGGTAGTATATATGTGGTATCATACTTGTTTATAAGTGGTTCATATGGTAGTATATATGTGGTATCATACTTGTTTATAAGTGGTTCATATGGTAGTGTATATGTGGTATCATACTTGTTTATAAGTGGTTCGTGTGGTAGTGTATATGTGGTATCATACTTGTTCATAAGTGGTTCATGTGGTAGTGTATATGTGGTATCATACTTGTTTATATGTGGTTCATATGGTAGTGTATATGTGGTATCGTACTTGTTTATATGTGGTTCATATGGTAGTGTATATGTGGTATCGTACTTGTTTATATGTGGTTCATGTGGTAGTATATATGTGGTATCATACTTGTTTATATGTGGTTCATGTGGTAGTATATATGTGGTATCATACTTGTTTATATGTGGTTCATATGGTAGTGTATATGTGGTATCATACTTGTTTATAAGTGGTTCATATGGTAGTATATATGTGGTATCATACTTGTTTATATGTGGTTCATATGGTAGTGTATATGTGGTATCATACTTGTTTATAAGTGGTTCATATGGTAGTGTATATGTGGTATCATGCTTGTTTATATGTGGTTCATATGGTAGTATATATGTGGTATCATACTTATTTATAAGTGGTTCATATGGTAGTGTATATGTGGTATCATACTTGTTTATATGTGGTTCATGTGGTAGTATATATGTGGTATCATACTTGTTTATATGTGGTTCATATGGTAGTGTATATGTGGTATCATACTTGTTTATAAGTGGTTCATATGGTAGTATATATGTGGTATCATACTTGTTTATAAGTGGTTCATATGGTAGTGTATATGTGGTATCATACTTGTTTATAAGTGGTTCATATGGTAGTATATATGTGGTATCATACTTGTTTATATGTGGTTCATAGGGTAGTGTATATGTGGTATCATACTTGTTTATATGTGGTTCATATGGTAGTGTATATGTGGTATCATACTTGTTTATATGTGGTTCATATGGTAGTGTATATGTGGTATCATACTTGTTTATAAGTGGTTCATATGGTAGTATATATGTGGTATCATACTTGTTTATATGTGGTTCATATGGTAGTGTATATGTGGTATCATACTTGTTTATAAGTGGTTCATATGGTAGTATATATGTGGTATCATGCTTGTTTATATGTGGTTCATATGGTAGTATATATGTGGTATCATACTTATTTATAAGTGGTTCATATGGTAGTGTATATGTGGTATCATACTTGTTTATATGTGGTTCATGTGGTAGTATATATGTGGTATCATACTTGTTTATAAGTGGTTCATATGGTAGTGTATATGTGGTATCATACTTGTTTATATGTGGTTCATGTGGTAGTATATATGTGGTATCATACTTGTTTATATGTGGTTCATATGGTAGTGTATGTGTGGTATCATACTTGTTTATAAGTGGTTCATATGGTAGTATATATGTGGTATCATACTTGTTTATATGTGGTTCATAGGGTAGTGTATATGTGGTATCATACTTGTTTATATGTGGTTCATATGGTAGTGTATATGTGGTATCATACTTGTTTATATGTGGTTCATATGGTAGTGTATATGTGGTATCATACTTGTTTATATGTGGTTCATATGGTAGTGTATATGTGGTATCATACTTGTTTATATGTGGTTCATATGGTAGTATATATGTGGTATCATACTTGTTTATATGTGGTTCATATGGTAGTGTATATGTGGTATCATACTTGTTTATATGTGGTTCATGTGGTAGTGTATACGTGGTATCATACTTGTTTATATGTGGTTCATATGGTAGTGTATATGTGGTATCATACTTGTTTATATGTGGTTCATATGGTAGTGTATATGTGGTATCATACTTGTTTATATGTGGTTCATATGGTAGTGTATATGTGGTATCATACTAGTTTATATGTGGTTCATATGGTAGTATATATGTGGTATCATACTTGTTTATAAGTGGTTCATATGGTAGTATATATGTGGTATCATACTTGTTTATAAGTGGTTCATATGGTAGTGTATATGTGGTATCATACTTGTTTATAAGTGGTTCGTGTGGTAGTGTATATGTGGTATCATACTTGTTCATAAGTGGTTCATGTGGTAGTGTATATGTGGTATCATACTTGTTTATATGTGGTTCATATGGTAGTGTATATGTGGTATCGTACTTGTTTATATATGGTTCATATGGTAGTGTATATGTGGTATCGTACTTGTTTATATGTGGTTCATGTGGTAGTATATATGTGGTATCATACTTGTTTATATGTGGTTCATGTGGTAGTATATATGTGGTATCATACTTGTTTATATGTGGTTCATATGGTAGTGTATATGTGGTATCATACTTGTTTATAAGTGGTTCATATGGTAGTATATATGTGGTATCATACTTGTTTATATGTGGTTCATATGGTAGTGTATATGTGGTATCATACTTGTTTATAAGTGGTTCATATGGTAGTGTATATGTGGTATCATGCTTGTTTATATGTGGTTCATATGGTAGTATATATGTGGTATCATACTTATTTATAAGTGGTTCATATGGTAGTGTATATGTGGTATCATACTTGTTTATATGTGGTTCATGTGGTAGTATATATGTGGTATCATACTTGTTTATATGTGGTTCATATGGTAGTGTATATGTGGTATCATACTTGTTTATATGTGGTTCATATGGTAGTGTATATGTGGTATCATACTTGTTTATATGTGGTTCATATGGTAGTGTATATGTGGTATCATACTTGTTTATATGTGGTTCATATGGTAGTATATATGTGGTATCATACTTGTTTATATGTGGTTCATATGGTAGTGTATATGTGGTATCATACTTGTTTATATGTGGTTCATGTGGTAGTGTATACGTGGTATCATACTTGTTTATATGTGGTTCATATGGTAGTGTATATGTGGTATCATACTTGTTTATATGTGGTTCATATGGTAGTGTATATGTGGTATCATACTTGTTTATATGTGGTTCATATGGTAGTGTATATGTGGTATCATACTAGTTTATATGTGGTTCATATGGTAGTATATATGTGGTATCATACTTGTTTATAAGTGGTTCATATGGTAGTATATATGTGGTATCATACTTGTTTATAAGTGGTTCATATGGTAGTGTATATGTGGTATCATACTTGTTTATAAGTGGTTCGTGTGGTAGTGTATATGTGGTATCATACTTGTTCATAAGTGGTTCATGTGGTAGTGTATATGTGGTATCATACTTGTTTATATGTGGTTCATATGGTAGTGTATATGTGGTATCGTACTTGTTTATATATGGTTCATATGGTAGTGTATATGTGGTATCGTACTTGTTTATATGTGGTTCATGTGGTAGTATATATGTGGTATCATACTTGTTTATATGTGGTTCATGTGGTAGTATATATGTGGTATCATACTTGTTTATATGTGGTTCATATGGTAGTGTATATGTGGTATCATACTTGTTTATAAGTGGTTCATATGGTAGTATATATGTGGTATCATACTTGTTTATATGTGGTTCATATGGTAGTGTATATGTGGTATCATACTTGTTTATAAGTGGTTCATATGGTAGTGTATATGTGGTATCATGCTTGTTTATATGTGGTTCATATGGTAGTATATATGTGGTATCATACTTATTTATAAGTGGTTCATATGGTAGTGTATATGTGGTATCATACTTGTTTATATGTGGTTCATGTGGTAGTATATATGTGGTATCATACTTGTTTATATGTGGTTCATATGGTAGTGTATATGTGGTATCATACTTGTTTATAAGTGGTTCATATGGTAGTATATATGTGGTATCATACTTGTTTATAAGTGGTTCATATGGTAGTGTATATGTGGTATCATACTTGTTTATAAGTGGTTCATATGGTAGTATATATGTGGTATCATACTTGTTTATATGTGGTTCATAGGGTAGTGTATATGTGGTATCATACTTGTTTATATGTGGTTCATATGGTAGTGTATATGTGGTATCATACTTGTTTATATGTGGTTCATATGGTAGTGTATATGTGGTATCATACTTGTTTATATGTGGTTCATATGGTAGTGTATATGTGGTATCATACTTGTTTATATATGGTTCATATGGTAGTATATATGTGGTATCATACTTGTTTATATGTGGTTCATATGGTAGTGTATATGTGGTATCATACTTGTTTATATGTGGTTCATGTGGTAGTGTATACGTGGTATCATACTTGTTTATATGTGGTTCATATGGTAGTGTATATGTGGTATCATACTTGTTTATCTGTGGTTCATATGGTAGTGTATATGTGGTATCATACTTGTTTATATGTGGTTCATATGGTAGTGTATATGTGGTATCATACTAGTTTATATGTGGTTCATATGGTAGTATATATGTGGTATCATACTTGTTTATAAGTGGTTCATATGGTAGTATATATGTGGTATCATACTTGTTTATATGTGGTTCATAGGGTAGTGTATATGTGGTATCATACTTGTTTATATGTGGTTCATATGGTAGTGTATATGTGGTATCATACTTGTTTATATGTGGTTCATATGGTAGTATATATGTGGTATCATACTTGTTTATAAGTGGTTCATATGGTAGTGTATATGTGGTATCATGCTTGTTTATATGTGGTTCATATGGTAGTATATATGTGGTATCATACTTATTTATAAGTGGTTCATATGGTAGTGTATATGTGGTATCATACTTGTTTATATGTGGTTCATGTGGTAGTATATATGTGGTATCATACTTGTTTATATGTGGTTCATATGGTAGTGTATATGTGGTATCATACTTGTTTATAAGTGGTTCATATGGTAGTATATATGTGGTATCATACTTGTTTATAAGTGGTTCATATGGTAGTGTATATGTGGTATCATACTTGTTTATAAGTGGTTCATATGGTAGTATATATGTGGTATCATACTTGTTTATATGTGGTTCATAGGGTAGTGTATATGTGGTATCATACTTGTTTATATGTGGTTCATATGGTAGTGTATATGTGGTATCATACTTGTTTATATGTGGTTCATATGGTAGTGTATATGTGGTATCATACTTGTTTATAAGTGGTTCATATGGTAGTATATATGTGGTATCATACTTGTTTATATGTGGTTCATATGGTAGTGTATATGTGGTATCATACTTGTTTATAAGTGGTTCATATGGTAGTATATATGTGGTATCATGCTTGTTTATATGTGGTTCATATGGTAGTATATATGTGGTATCATACTTATTTATAAGTGGTTCATATGGTAGTGTATATGTGGTATCATACTTGTTTATATGTGGTTCATGTGGTAGTATATATGTGGTATCATACTTGTTTATATGTGGTTCATATGGTAGTGTATATGTGGTATCATACTTGTTTATAAGTGGTTCATATGGTAGTATATATGTGGTATCATACTTGTTTATAAGTGGTTCATATGGTAGTGTATATGTGGTATCATACTTGTTTATAAGTGGTTCATATGGTAGTATATATGTGGTATCATACTTGTTTATATGTGGTTCATAGGGTAGTGTATATGTGGTATCATACTTGTTTATATGTGGTTCATATGGTAGTGTATATGTGGTATCATACTTGTTTATATGTGGTTCATATGGTAGTGTATATGTGGTATCATACTTGTTTATATGTGGTTCATATGGTAGTGTATATGTGGTATCATACTTGTTTATATGTGGTTCATATGGTAGTATATATGTGGTATCATACTTGTTTATATGTGGTTCATATGGTAGTGTATATGTGGTATCATACTTGTTTATATGTGGTTCATGTGGTAGTGTATACGTGGTATCATACTTGTTTATATGTGGTTCATATGGTAGTGTATATGTGGTATCATACTAGTTTATATGTGGTTCATATGGTAGTGTATATGTGGTATCATACTTGTTTATAAGTGGTTCATATGGTAGTGTATATGTGGTATCACACTTGTTTATATGTGGTTCATGTGGTAGTGTATATGTGGTATCATACTTGTTTATATGTGGTTCATATGGTAGTATATATGTGGTATCATACTTGTTTATATGTGGTTCATATGGTAGTGTATATGTGGTATCATACTTGTTTATATGTGGTTCATATGGTAGTGTATATGTGGTATCATACTTGTTTATATGTCGTTCATATGGTAGTATATATGTGGTATCATACTTGTTTATAAGTGGTTCATATGGTAGTATATATGTGGTATCATACTTGTTTATAAGTGGTTCATATGGTAGTATATATGTGGTATCATACTTGTTTATAAGTGGTTCATATGGTAGTGTATATGTGGTATCATACTTGTTTATATGTGGTTCATATGGTAGTATATATGTGGTATCATACTTGTTTATAAGTGGTTCATATGGTATTGTATATGTGGTATCATACTTGTTTATAAGTGGTTCATATGGTAGTGTATATGTGGTATCATACTTGTTTATAAGTGGTTCGTGTGGTAGTGTATATGTGGTATCGTACTTGTTCATAAGTGGTTCATGTGGTAGTGTATATGTGGTATCGTACTTGTTTATATGTGGTTCATATGGTAGTATATATGTGGTATCATACTTGTTTATAAGTGGTTCATATGGTAGTGTATATGTGGTATCATACTTGTTTATAAGTGGTTCATATGGTAGTGTATATGTGGTATCATACTTGTTTATAAGTGGTTCATATGGTAGTGTATATGTGGTATCATACTTGTTTATATGTGGTTCATATGGTAGTATATATGTGGTATCATACTTGTTTATAAGTGGTTCATATGGTAGTATATATGTGGTATCATACTAGTTTATATGTGGTTCATATGGTAGTGTATATGTGGTATCATACTTATTTATATGTGGTTCATATGGTAGTATATACGTGGTATCATACTTGTTTATATGTGGTTCATATGGTAGTGTATATGTGGTATCATACTTGTTTATATGTGGTTCATATGGTAGTGTATATATGGTATCATACTTGTTTATATGTGGTTCATATGGTAGTGTATATGTGGTATCATACTAGTTTATATGTGGTTCATATGGTAGTATATATGTGGTATCATACTTGTTTATAAGTGGTTCATATGGTAGTATATATGTGGTATCATACTTGTTTATAAGTGGTTCATATGGTAGTGTATATGTGGTATCATACTTGTTTATATGTGGTTCATATGGTAGTGTATATGTGGTATCATACTAGTTTATATGTGGTTCATATGGTAGTGTATATGTGGTATCATACTTGTTTATAAGTGGTTCATATGGTAGTGTATATGTGGTATCACAGTTGTTTATATGTGGTTCATGTGGTAGTGTATATGTGGTATCATACTTGTTTATATGTGGTTCATATGGTAGTATATATGTGGTATCATACTTGTTTATATGTGGTTCATATGGTAGTGTATATGTGGTATCATACTTGTTTATATGTGGTTCATATGGTAGTGTATATGTGGTATCATACTTGTTTATATGTCGTTCATATGGTAGTGTATATGTGGTATCATACTTGTTTATATGTGGTTCATATGGTAGTATATATGTGGTATCATACTTGTTTATATATGGTTCATATGGTAGTGTATATGTGGTATCATACTTGTTTATAAGTGGTTCATGTGGTAGTATATATGTGGTATCATACTTGTTTATAAGTGGTTCATATGGTAATATATATGTGGTATCATACTTGTTTATAAGTGGTTCATATGGTAGTATATATGTGGTATCATACTAGTTTATATGTGGTTCATATGGTAGTATATATGTGGTATCATACTAGTTTATATGTGGTTCATATGGTAGTATATATGTGGTATCATACTTGTTTATAAGTGGTTCATGTGGTAGTATATATGTGGTATCATACTTGTTTATAAGTGGTTCATGTGGTAGTATATATGTGGTATCATACTTGTTTATAAGTGGTTCATATGGTAGTATATATGTGGTATCATACTTGTTTATATGTGGTTCATATGGTAGTATATATGTGGTATCATACTTGTTTATAAGTGGTTCATATGGTAGTATATATGTGGTATCATACTTGTTTATATGTGGTTCATATGGTAGTATATATGTGGTATCATACTTGTTTATAAGTGGTTCATATGGTAGTGTATATGTGGTATCATACTTGTTTATATGTGGTTCATATGGTAGTATATATGTGGTATCATACTTGTTTATATGTGGTTCATATGGTAGTGTATATGTGGTATCATACTTGTTTATATGTGGTTCATGTGGTAGTGTATATGTGGTATCATACTTGTTTATATGTGGTTCATATGGTAGTGTATATGTGGTATCATACTTGTTTATAAGTGGTTCATATGGTAGTATATATGTGGTATCATACTTGTTTATAAGTGGTTCATATGGTAGTATATATGTGGTATCATACTTGTTTATAAGTGGTTCATATGGTAGTATATATGTGGTATCATACTTGTTTATATGTGGTTCATAGGGTAGTGTATATGTGGTATCATACTTGTTTATATGTGGTTCATATGGTAGTGTATATGTGGTATCATACTTGTTTATAAGTGGTTCATATGGTAGTGTATATGTGGTATCATACTTGTTTATATGTGGTTCATATGGTAGTGTATATGTGGTATCATACTTGTTTATAAGTGGTTCATATGGTAGTATATATGTGGTATCATACTTGTTTATATGTGGTTCATAGGGTAGTGTATATGTGGTATCATACTTGTTTATAAGTGGTTCATATGGTAGTATATATGTGGTATCATACTTGTTAATAAGTGGTTCATATGGTAGTATATATGTGGTATCATACTTGTTTATATGTGGTTCATATGGTAGTGTATATGTGGTATCATACTTGTTTATATGTGGTTCATATGGTTTTATATATGCTGATTTATTCTTCAGGGCTCCTTCATGGTCTACCCTATTGGTCCTGGAGAGGAAGACAAGAAAATTGAAATCAGTGATGGAATCCCCAAGAACGTTCCGGTTAAAGTCCTGATCCGCCTCTACGTGGTCAAGGTACAACCTATTCCCCCCAATTTTCAGCCGTCTGTCTCTACTGTTCACAACATGTCTGTCTTTCTGCCTGTTCATCTGTCTGTCCGTCTTTCTGTGTCAATGCTGCTCTGTTCAAAAACAGTTTTATTTGGGGGGGCATCTGGGTAGTGTGGCGGTCTATTCCATTGCCTACCAGCACGAGGATCACTGGTTCGAATCCCCATGTTACCCCCGGCTTGGTCGGGCGCCCCTACAGTCACAGTTGGCTGTGTCTGCAGGTGGGAAGCTGGATGTGGGTATGGGTAAATTTTGGCGGCACGGTGACAAAGTGGTTAGTGTTGTTGCCTAACAGCAGAAAGGTCCTGGGTTTGAAGCCTGGGGTTGTCCAGCTTTGGGGGTCATCCCAAGTCGTCCTCTGTGTGGAGTTTGCATGTTCTCCCCGTGTCCACAGTAAGTTTTCTCCGGGTGCTCCGGTTTCCCCCACCATCAAAAAGACATGCATGTTGGGTCCGTGGTGGTGTAGCGGTCTCAGCATCGGCTTTGTGTTGATGCAGTTGCCCACTGGGGACTGGGGTTCGCGCCCCGGTCTCGTCAGATCCGACTATGGCCGGACTCGATGAAGCAGCAATAATTGGCAGCACTGTTTTCGGGAGGGGGGCGGAGTCGGCTTGTGTTCGTCACGTGAATGCGTCTCTGTGTGTGTTGGAAAAAGCAGTGGTTCGGCCTGGATTCTCCTTGTCACGAGAGTGGCGAGGCGTCTCCCTCCAGACTGCCGGCCGGAGAGATGCAGTTGGCGAACGCATGCAGTACGAGGGTGGGTGTTTGAATTAAAATAGGGTGCGATTGGCCGCTAAATTGGGAGAAAAAGTGAAAAATCAGAAATAATAAAAAAAAAGACACGCATGTTAGGGTTAATACTCCTGTCTTTGTCCCTGACTGAGGCATGGCAAGAAGAACTGGAGTTAGTCCCCGGGCGCTGCTCGGTGGCTGCCCACTACTCCTAGCTACACAGCTAGGATGGGTTAAATGCAGAGGGAGAATTTCCCCACGGGGATCAATAAAGTATCTCCAAAAAAAAAAAAATTATTTTGCTCCTTATTTGTAGAGCACTTTTCCTACTGTTGAGTGTTTCTTTTAACAAAGTTTTATATATATATACTATATCAACACAGATACAGAAAAAAAAATTAATACATTGTTTTTACCCCTCCATTTTACCCCTGCATAACTAAAGAGCTACTAAACAAAGCTATTGAATTTGCCTCAACATACACCAAAATAAAACAATGTATTAAAATCTTTTTTCCTGTATCCGTGTTGATATTCCACTCCTCATTAGTTGAGCACTCACACCATATACGGTTTCGGGAAAAAAAGCTATATATATATCAATGGTACACACATAGCTCTGACAACGACTCCTAGAGTATAAATTCAGAGTCTCATCAGCAGCCAGTCAGACTAGCTTGGTCTAGTCAGAAAGGCACGAACTGAGGAAGCCTCTTGGATGAGAGGCGAAACGTCTTCACGGATACATACCAAGTCCAGTTGTACTTGATTCAACTCCTTTGGATAACCAGGACCTGGATGAATGAGAACATTCACAGACATGTTGCGGAACAATTTGGGTCTGACACCCTTAAAATGGTGAGGGAATATGAAAGGATGGCTCGGAAGATTGGAGACTACAGAAACCACTTGCGATTCAATCTGAGATGCAGACAACACAGGCTCATACCCACTAGCCTGCGCCTGTGTACCACAATGAAAGGACATAGAGCAGACAGAATCATAGAGAAGGCACAGAATCAACTCCTGAATGAAAGAGTGAGACAGGTCCATTTCACTATTGAAGGGCTGAAGGAGAATTCTGAGCAACTACTCCAGCAAATAACATCCCACTTGCCTGGTGCAGTCCTGGAGAGGATCACTGATTTCACCAAGAAAGCCCAACTATCTCAACACCACAAAACCAAAGAAAGGCAGACAAGGAAGTTTCAAAACTTACAGCGACGAACCAACAACACTAGCCAAGCAGATATACTTACCTGGAGACAAAAGACAGAACACCCCACACAAAACGGAACGCAGGACAAATGGATCAAGAATCTGTCAGACAAGGTACTTACCCAATCAGAGAAGGAGGTCTTAGCCAAAGGACTGAACTTCGCCATGACACCCAAACAACTACCTATAGTTGACCTCATCACATCCACAGAATCAGCCATAAGGAAAAACAAGCTAAAGGAAACCGAGGCGGAACAGCTTAGGTTAAAGGTATCAGCAGCTCTGTCCAATGCAAAACTCCCTCCTTCCAACTTAACCATGGAGGAAAGGAAAGCCGTGACAGCCCTGAGCAAGGATGAAAACATCACTATCCTTCCAGCAGATAAGGGGAGATGCACGGTTATCCTCAACACAACAGACTACCACGCCAAGATCACGTCATTACTCAGTGACACCGACACCTATGATGAACCTCTGAGACGCAATCCTACTGGTGGTTACAAGAGGAGAATAATAGAGTACCTACAGAAACTACAGAAAGGAGGAACCATTGATCGGATACAATACCACCGTCTCTACCCACAAGATAACATTCCATGCATATATGGACTCCCTAAGATCCATAAAGATGGAACCCCCCTCAGGCCCATCGTCAGCAGCATAAACTCGGTCACGTACAACATTGCCAAACATATAGCCAACATCTTGACCCCTTTAGTGGGCGAAACACCTCACCATATCCAAAACTCCATTGACTTCGTGGACAAAGTCCAAGGCGTAAAACTGGAACCGGATGAAAGCATGGTATCCTACGACATGACCTCGTTATTCACCTGCATCCCAACCATGGAGGCTTTGGAAACTGTGAGGCAACGTTTGCTATGGGACGACACCCTCCACGATAGGACCAACCTCAGCCCAGACCAGATTTGCCAACTACTGGACCTTTGCCTGAACACTACATATTTCCAATTCAGGGGCCAGTTTTACAGACAGAAACACGGCTGTGCAATGAGCTCACCAGTATCTCCCATTGTGGCCAACTCATATATGGAAGAGGTAGAACACAGGGCCCTGAACTCCTTCAGAGGAACACCTCCGAGCCACTGGTTCAGATATGTGGACAACACATGGGTCAAAATCCAAACACAAGAGGTGCAAGCGTTTACCAAACACATCAACTCTGGACAAGAACATAAAGTTCACAAGGGAAGACGTAAAGAACAACAGTTTGCCCTTCTTGGACCGTGATGTCCACATTGGGGAAGACGGGAGCCTCCACATTGGGGTTTACAGGAAACCTACACACACAGACCAATATCTACTTTTCGACTCACACCACCCGCTGGAACACCAACTGAGCATCATCAGAACTTTGCAACACAGAGCTGACAATGTGCCCAGCAGCACTCAGGCCCAACGGGAAGAACACAAACACCTGAGGGGAGCTTTAAAAACCTGCGGCTACCCCAGTTGGACCTTTGTGAAAACTGCAACACGTTCCAGAAAGACCAACCAGGTGAGCGACAAGGAGAAAAGGAACAGAAGGAAGAGCACAGTCATCCCGTATGTTTCTGGGGTCTCCGAGAAACTCAGGAGAATTTTCAACAAACACCGCATCCTGGTATACTTCAAACCCAGCAACACACTCCGACAAAGACTGGTTCATCCCAAAGACCGTGTACCACACACCCGGAAAAGCAATCTGGTGTATGCTGTACAATGCAATGAGGATTGCACTGACCTATACATAGGAGAAACCAAACAACCACTACACAAACGGATGGCCCAACACAGAAGGCCAAACTCCTCAGGACAAGACTCAGCAGTCTATCTACACCTAAAGGAAAAGACACACTCCTTCCAGGACAGCAACGTACACATTTTGGACAGAGAAGATAGATGGTTTGAAAGAGGGGTGAAGGAAGCCATCTATGTGAAACTGGAAAAACCATCCCTCAACAGAGGAGGAGGTCTGCAACACCACCTATCTCCCACTTACAATGCCGTCCTTTCATCTCTACCCAGGAGACTCAAGAAGCCTAGCCTCCAAGAACAACAGTCAGTCACTAACGGCTCCAACGACTCTCATGACCACTGAACAACGAAGTCGGAACTAACACCCCCAACGACCGTCGCTGCTAAACAAATGCAAATCAATAGCTCAGATGGCGACGGGCGCGGCCATAACATCGGTACACAAAAGAGCCACTCATATCTATGGCTCTGTTAGTGACGGGCATTGGTAAACATCAGAACACAAAGAGCCACGCATATCAATAGCTCTGACAACGACTCCTAGAGGATAAATTCAGAGTCTCATCACCAGCCAGTCAGACTAGCTTGGTCTAGTCAGACTAGCTTGGTCTAGTCAGAAAGGCACGAACTGAGGAAGCCTCTTGGATGAGAGGCGAAACGTCTTCACGGATAAATACCAAGTCCAGTTGCACTTGATCAACTCCTTTGGATAACCATGACCTGGATGAATGAGAACATTCACAGACTTCCCTGCTGTATGTGATCAGTGAGTTGGCACTGGAAACGAAACAAACAAAAACAGAAAAGGTACAGGAGAGCACAGAACTGAGGCTACCATCCACGGTGCCATCTTGATGACCCTTCTGAATTCTATAGTGTTCAACTGAGGGATTTACCATAATCTTGTCTGTATTTCAGTTCACAGCTGGCCAAGCAATAATGTGAATTTCAACCAGTCATTGCTTACATGTATGCACACCCTCTATCGGTACATCACAAAGGCTTGGACTGATGAGAACATCTCACAGCAATGGAGAGATATCATTTATAAGAATAAAGGTGACAAAGCCATCTATGGCAATAGTAGGGGCATATCACTCCGTTCTGTTGCTGGCAAGGTCCTGGCTAAGTTGTTGCTTCAGAGACTAATCAGCAACATCACCAAGTTAATGCTGCCTGAATAACAATGTGGATTTAGGAAAACCAGGGGTACGATCAACATGATCTTCACAGCCCGGCAGCCCCAGGAACAGTGCCGAAAGCAAAATCAAGACCTGTTTATGGCCTTTGTCCATCTCTCCAAAGCATTCAACACTGTGCAAAGAGAGCTCTAACAGGATTTCCTCTTCAGGTTTGGGTGTCCCAACAAATTTGTTAACATCCTCTGCCAGTTCCATGATGGGATGACTGCTTCGGTGACCACAGGAGAACAAGAGTCTGAGCCCTTCCTTGTATGCACAGGGGTGAGGTAGGGGTGTATGCTAACACCAGTGCTTTTTAACATCTTCCTCCTGTGTGTCACCAAGCTTCTCCACAAGGAGATTGAAGACAGCAGCGGTGTGGCAGTGGACTTCAGACTAGATGGCAACATCTTTAACATCAGGAGGCTCCAAATTCTGTAGAGAGCAGGTCCTGTAGCTGCAGTATGCAGACAATTGTGGTCTTGTGGCCCATACTCTGGAGGATCTTCAAACTGTCTTTGCTGTGGTGGTGAGAGTTTACAGCTGACTGTGTTGACTGACTGACTGACTGTCAACACCACCAAGACGGAAGTGGTCTGCCAATGGTGTACCAGCGTTCCACCCACTCTACCTGCCTTCACTGTTGGTGATGAACCGTGGTCAGTAGTGCCATCTTTCAAACATCTGGGGAGCACTCTCTCTGAGGATAGCGGCATTGACAACGACATCCAGAGCTGCATTAAACAGGCATCAGCTGCCTTTGGGAGACTCCAGTGCAGAGTTTTTCTGAACAAGAACCTTCATCCCTCCACAAAGGTCCTCGTATACCAAGTGGTCTGTGTCACTACCCTCCTCTATAGCCATGAAGCTTGGGTGACTTACAGCCATCATATCAAGTCCTTTGAGCATTTCTACATAAGATGCTCCCAGCACATCCTGGGAATTGCCTGGCATGAGTGTGTGCTTCACACTGAAATACTTGCTAAGACAAACGGCGGAGGTATTAAGGCCATGATCATCCAGCGCCAGCTGCAGTGACTGGGGCACGTGATAAGGATGCCCCCAGGTCAGCTACCCCACAGAGTGTTATATGGCCAGCTACATCAGCTCAACTAGAGGCCCAAAGAAGTGCTGTAATGATCAGATGAAGAACGCTTTGAGGAAGTGCAAGATCAGACCCGAGGAACTGGAGGATGTTGTTGCTGACCGTATCACATGGCAACAGCTGTGTAGGGATGGGGTTCATACACTGGAGATGAAGCGGACAACCAGAATACAGTAGAAGAGAGCCAGGAGAAATACAGCCATGGTTGCTACCGCTACCACCAACATATATTCAATTCAATTCAATTCAGTTCAATGTATTCTCATTAAAAACAGTGTGAAGGCACATGTTAAAAATGAAATGAGGGCTGTGGCTTCACCAAACAGTGCAAGACAGACACACAGAAACACAGCAAACACAGTATAAGATATACACACATGAAGACCAAAAGCTAAAAATAAGTTAAAAAAGAGCAAGAGTACAAAATATTTAAAAATATCTACAGACATTCAGTGGGTGGCCAGGTTCAGGTGGGCAACAGCTTGTGGAAAGAAGCTGTTTTTGAGCCTGGTAGTGCGGGCTCTGAGGCTCCTGTAGTGCCTCCCAGAGTGCAGGGGGGAGAACAGTCCATGGTTGGGGTGGGTAGTATCTCTGCTGATGCTCAGACCCCTTCGAAGGCAGCGTTTGTGATAAATGTCTTTTATGGCTGGGAGCTGGGTACGGGTGATATGCTGGGCCACCTTGACGACCCGCTGCAGAGCTTTCTGGTCTACTGAGGTGCAGTTGTCATACCACACTGAGATGCAGATGGTCAGGATGCTCTCTATGGTGCAGTGGTAGAAGTTGGTGAGAATTTTGGGGGGTAGACGGGTGCTCCTCAGCCTCAGGAAATACAGGCATTGTTGGGCCTTTTTCACAAGGGCCTGGGTGTTTAATGTCCACGAAAGGTCCTCGCTGATGTGGACTCCAAGGAATTTAAAGCTGGAAACACGCTCCACTTCCACCCCATTGATGAGTTGCTGCAGCTTCTAGACCTCCTGAAGTCCACAATCAGCTCCTTCGTCTTCTGCACATTAAGGACAAGATTGTTGGTAGTACACCATGATGTGAGGTGCTCAATCTCGTCTCTGTAGGCCATCTCGTGTTGGTGATACGGCCAATGACTGTGGTGTCATCTGCAAACTTAACTATAACATTTGAAGGGTGAGTTGGCAGGCAGTCGTGGGTAAAGAGGTAGAAAAGGAGGGGGCTCAGAACACAGCCTTGAGGGGCACCTGTGCTGAGAGTCAGGGTGGAGGAGGAGTGGTCACCTAACCTAACAGACTGAGGTCTGTTGGTTAGGAAGTCCAGGATCCAGTTACAGAGGGAGGGGTTGAGGCCAAGGGAAAGGAGTTTGGTGGTTAGTTTGGCGGGGATGATAGTGTTGAAGGCAGAGCTATAATCTATAAACAGCATCCGGATGTATGTGTTGTTAAGTTCAAGGTGGGTCAGAGCAGTGTGCAGGGCAGTGGCAATGGCATCCTCAGTAGACCTTTTGGGATGGTAGGCGAACTGATGTGGGTCAAATGTGGGGGGATTAATGTTTTTGATGTGAGCCAGAACCAGTCTCTGAAAGCACTTCATGGCAATGGGGGTGAGTGCTATGGGTCGGTAGTCATACAGACATGTGGATGTTGGTTTCTTGGAGACAGGAATGATAGAGGTGGTCTTAAAGCATGGCGGGACTTTAGATTGGGACAGTGAGAGGTTAAATACAGGTGTGAAGACCTCAGCCAGCTGGTCGGTACATTCCCAGAAGACCCGACCCGGTATGCCGTCCGATCCGGCAGCCTTCTGTGTGTTCACTCTGCGCAGTGATTCTCTGACCTCTGCGACTGATAGAGTGAGCACCTGGTTTTCTGGGTGGCTGGGGATTTTTGTGGCCAGGTCAGTATTGTCCTTGTTGAAGCAGGCATAGAAATGATTTAGCTTGTCTGGCAGGGAGGCATCATGGACAGTGGGACCGCGATTAGAGCTTTTGTAGTCTGTGATAGACTGAATGCCTTGCCACATTCGCCGAGGATCAGAGTTATTGTGAAAGTGGTCCTCTATTCGTAGGGAATATTTAGGTTTGGCTGTTCTGATGCCCTTTTTGAGGTTGGATCTGGCTGTGCTGTAGGCCTCACAGTTACCTGACTTGAACGCTGCATCCCGGCCTTTCAGCAGCTGCTGGACCTCACTGCTCATCCAGGGTTTCTGGTTTGTTGTGACACTCTCAGTGGAAAAGTTAATGTAGGCTAGTATGGCAGATGTCTGTTCCTTAATGTCTATATGGGAGCCATGGGTAGCTGAATGTGCAAAAATACTCCAGTCTGTGTTTTCAAAACAGTCCTGGAGTTCAGAGACTGCTCCTTCTGGCCGGACAGTGGTTGTCTTTACTGCTGGCTTGACCCGTTTTATTAGGGGTTTGTAGGCTGGGACCAGGAACAGGCAGAGGTGGTCAGAATGCCCCAGATGAGGGCAGGGAGTAACTTTGTATGAGTCCTTAATGTTTGTATAGAGATGGTCCGGGGTGTTTTGTCCCCTAGTGGGGCAGGAGACATGCTGATGGAATTTGGACAATACAGCCCTGAGGTTCATGCCCCACCTGCAACAGAGTTTGTGGGTCCAGGATAGGACTGTTTAGCCATCAAAGATCTCATCATTAAAGGAGGGGACGTCGTCATCGGATTTGAATGGACAACAAAGGAAAGAGAAAGAGGATGAATGTGAGGCATTCATTAAGTGTAAAGCACTTTTGAGTGTTGCAGCTAGAGCAGCGTTATATAAAATGCAGTCCATTTCACTTCAGGGGTGAGGGCAGGAAAGAGCATCACTCATTCACCTCCATCACTGCCGGTCCAGAAATCAAACAAGCTTTTCCAACCTGTAGACCATCAACATGAATCCTATTGATTCTAATACCTGGTGTACTCTGGTCTGGTCCATGTTCCTGTAGTAATTCTTGTCTTCTCTTTCTGAGTTATATTGAGTTCTACTGAGGGATTTACCACAATCTTGTCTGTGTTTCAGTTCACAGCCGGTCAAGCAATAATGTGAATTTCAACCAGTTGTTACTTTCATTCATTTAATGTTCATGTGAAGGAGTGTTTCATGATGTCTACATTGTCATTGCTTTGCTCTGCTGTGGGTTTTACTGTGTTCTGTTGTTTTCCGCTGTGTGTTCTCCTGTGTTCCAGGCCACTGGTCTGGCTCCTACCGACCCAAATGGGAAGGCAGACCCCTACCTGGTAGTTCAGGTCGGTCAGCAGAGTCTGGACAGTAAAGACCGCTATATCCCCAAACAACTCAACCCTGTGTTTGGAGAGTAAGTACCTATCTGTCTGTTTACCCGTCTGTCTGTCCCTTGTCTGACTGTCTGTTTATGTATGGCTGTGTGTGTGTTTATTTATCAGGGTGTTTGAAGTCACAGTGTCATTTCCTTTGGAGACGGAGTTGGTTGTCATGGTGATGGACCATGACCTGGTGGGATCTGATGATGTCATCGGGGAGACACGGGTCGACCTGGAGAATCGGTTCTATAGCCGCCACTTACCCTGCTGTGGTTTGCCCCAGTACTATGACACGTCAGTCAAAAGACAGACACACACACACACACACACACACACACACACACACACACACAATGTTTGTTTAAATTGGTAAATATATAATTAATAGATGTTAGAAACAGATGAACAGAAGAGGAGGAAACAAAGTACTGTTTCACAGTCCATGTACACGCCCAGTGAACTCTGCCGTTAAAGGGCGGTTCCGCTACTTAAAGAACCGTGTTTGTTTGGATCTTTTTCATGCTGAATTCCTGCAGTATTCCTCAAACCACAAGAGACACTGCAGATCTACCAGATGCTGCTGTGGCCCTGCAGGGCTGAGGTTCTGTTCTGTGTTCTGATGTCATCTGTCTGTCTGTCTGTCTGTCTGCCTGCATGTCTGCCTGTCTGTCTGTCTGTCCGCCTGTCTGTCTGTCCATTTGTCTGCATGTCTGTCTGTCTGTTTGTCTACAGGGACGGCTACAATAAGTGGCGTGATGCAAAGAGACCATCGGCCATCTTGGTTGAATTGTGCCGGAAAAACGGCATTCCCTCCCCGGAATACCGACCCTCTGAGGTCAAAGTCCTCAATAAGATCTTCAAAATCCCACCAGACGCTTTACCCGAAGGTACCAACACAGACAGACAGACAGACAGACTGGTTGACAGATTGTTGATAGATAAATAGAAAGGTAGATATGGGGCGTCCAGATGGCATCGTGGTCTGTTCTGTTGCCTACCACACGGGGATCGCCAGTTCGAATCCCCATGTTACTTTCGACTTGGTCAGGTGTCTCTACAGACACAATTGGCTGTGTGTCTGTGGGTGGGAGGTCGGATGTGGGTATGTGTCCTGGTCTCTGCACTAGCGCCTCCTCTGGTCGGTCAGGGCACCTGTTTGGGGGGAGGGGGACTGGGGGGAATAGCATGATCCTCCGACACGCTACGTCCCCCTGGTGAAACTCCTCACTGTCAGGTGAAAAGAAGCGGCTGGTGACTCCACATGTATGGGAGGAGGCATGTGGTAGTCTACAGCCCTCCCCGGATCAGCAGAGGGGGTGGAGCAGAGACCGGGACAGATCAGCAGAGGGGTGGAGCAGAGACCGGGACGGCTCGGAAGAGGGGGGTAACTAGCCAGATACAATCGGGGAGGGGAAAAAAAGAATGGTAGAGATTGATTGATTGTTTGATTGATTGATGTCTGTTTGTATTGATTGTAATTGAAATGTGATGATGATGATGATGATAACTGCACCAGAGCTGTTGAAGAAGAACCAGTTGTCTCTGGAGGAGGAAGAGGAGGTGGAGGAGCACGTGGCCCTCAGCGTGTTGAGGCGCTGGGGGGAGATGAGAGAGTTTGTCCCTGGAGCCTGTCATCTGGTACCGGAGCATGTGGAGGTCCGATCCCTGCAGAACCAGGACAAACCTGGACTACCACAGGTAACACACACACCAACATTCACAATAGTAGATACTAATACACACTCTGATACACACACACATTTATACAAACACACCTGCACATGCAAACACTTATCAACTTCAACACACTTGCACTAATATATAATCCATATATAATTCATATGTATTCAATATATAAACCATATATAAGCCATATATAATCAATATATAATCCATACCCACAAACTCAAACACACTGCAGTTGTGACAGGTCCCATGTACTGCGGATGTGCAGAGAGCAGTATTTGTATTTATATCTTTATTTGTTGAGGCAGTAAAGTTTGTTATGTTTGTATTCAAATAAAAGTGGAAATAGGTGTAATCCTGTTTGTTTTCATTCCACTGCTACATTTAAGTGTTAGAATAAGTCCTTCAATCACCTGTTATCATTACTATGAACACTTATCATTACTATGAACACTTATTATCATTACTATGAACACTTATTATCATTATTATTAACACTTACTATCATTAATCTGAACACTTATTGTCATTGCTATGAACACACCATCATTACTATGAACACTTCTCATTACGATGAACACACATTATCATTACTATGAACACTTATTATCATTACTATGAACACTTATTGTCATTACTATGAACACTTATTGTCATTACTATGAACACTTATTGTCATTACTATGAACACACCATCATTACTATGAACACTTCTCATTACGATGAACACACATTATCATTACTATGAACACTTATTGTCATTACTATGAACACACCATCATTACTATGAACACTTCTCATTACGATGAACACACATTGTCATTACTATGAACACTTACATGTCACGTGGGTTCATGAATAAACAAGTGTAACCATAAACATCACGGAAAACAAACTCCTGTTGAAACCAACATTCAACTCCTGGTCCACTCAACCCACCAAACTCAACTCTAAACTGATGTCTATGTGGACACAGTGACCCCGTCGCCACCCACCACCACCCGCTACCACATGCCACCGCCACCCGCTACCATCCACTACCACATGCCACTGCCACCCGCTACCATCCACTACCACATGCCACTGCCACCCACTACCACCCACTACCACATGCCACTGCCACCCACTACCACCCACTACCACATGCCACTGCCACCCACTACCACATGCCACTGCCACCCACTACCACCCACTACCACATGCCACTGCCACCCGCTACCACCCACTACCACATGCCACTGCCACCCGCTACCACCCACTACCACATGCCACTGCCACCCACTACCACATGCCACTGCCACCCACTACCACCCACTACCACATGCCACCGCCACCCGCTACCACCCACTACCACATGCCACTGCCACCCGCTACCACCCACTACCACATGCCACTGCCACCCACTACCACCCACTACCACATGCCACTGCCACCCGCTACCACCCACTACCACATGCCACTGCCACCCACTACCACATGCCACTGCCACCCACTACCACCCACTACCACATGCCACTGCCACCCGCTACCACCCACTACCACATGCCACTGCCACCCGCTACCACCCACTACCACATGCCACTGCCACCCACTGCCACCCACTACCACATGCCACTGCCACCCACTACCACATGCAACTGCCACCCGCTACCACCCACTACCTCATGCCACTGCCACCCACTACCACCCACTACCACATGCCACTGCCACCCGCTACCATCCACTACCACATGCCACTGCCACCCACTACCACCCACTACCACATGCCACTGCCACCCGCTACCACCCACTACCACATGCCACTGCCACCCACTACCACATGCCACTGCCACCCACTACCACCCACTACCACATGCCACCGCCACCCGCTACCACCCACTACCACATGCCACTGCCACCCGCTACCACCCACTACCACATGCCACTGCCACCCACTACCACCCACTACCACATGCCACTGCCACCCGCTACCACCCACTACCACATGCCACTGCCACCCACTACCACATGCCACTGCCACCCACTACCACCCACTACCACATGCCACTGCCACCCGCTACCACCCACTACCACATGCCACTGCCACCCGCTACCACCCACTACCACATGCCACTGCCACCCACTGCCACCCACTACCACATGCCACTGCCACCCACTACCACATGCAACTGCCACCCGCTACCACCCACTACCTCATGCCACTGCCACCCACTACCACCCACTACCACATGCCACTGCCACCCGCTACCATCCACTACCACATGCCACTGCCACCCACTACCACCCACTACCACATGCCACTGCCACCCGCTACCACCCACTACCTCATGCCACTGCCACCCACTACCACCCACTACCACATGCCACCGCCACCCGCTACCACCCACTACCACATGCCACTGCCACCCACTACCACCCACTACCACATGCCACTGCCACCCGCTACCACCCACTACCACATGCCACTGCCACCCACTACCACATGCCACTGCCACCCACTACCACCCACTACCACATGCCACTGCCACCCGCTACCACCCACTACCACATGCCACTGCCACCCGCTACCACCCACTACCACATGCCACTGCCACCCACTGCCACCCACTACCACATGCCACTGCCACCCACTACCACATGCAACTGCCACCCGCTACCACCCACTACCTCATGCCACTGCCACCCACTACCACCCACTACCACATGCCACTGCCACCCGCTACCATCCACTACCACATGCCACTGCCACCCACTACCACCCACTACCACATGCCACTGCCACCCGCTACCACCCACTACCACATGCCACTGCCACCCACTACCACATGCCACTGCCACCCACTACCACCCACTACCACATGCCACCGCCACCCGCTACCACCCACTACCACATGCCACCGCCACCCGCTACCATCCACTACCACATGCCACTGCCACCCGCTACCATCCACTACCACATGCCACTGCCACCCACTACCACCCACTACCACATGCCACTGCCACCCGCTACCACCCACTACCACATGCCACTGCCACCCACTACCACATGCCACTGCCACCCACTACCACCCACTACCACATGCCACCGCCACCCGCTACCACCCACTACCACATGCCACTGCCACCCGCTACCACCCACTACCACATGCCACTGCCACCCACTACCACCCACTACCACATGCCACTGCCACCCGCTACCACCCACTACCACATGCCACTGCCACCCACTACCACATGCCACTGCCACCCACTACCACCCACTACCACATGCCACTGCCACCCGCTACCACCCACTACCACATGCCACTGCCACCCGCTACCACCCACTACCACATGCCACTGCCACCCACTGCCACCCACTACCACATGCCACTGCCACCCACTACCACATGCAACTGCCACCCGCTACCACCCACTACCTCATGCCACTGCCACCCACTACCACCCACTACCACATGCCACTGCCACCCGCTACCACCCCCTACCTCATGCCACCGCCACCCACTACCTCATGCCACTGCCACCCGCTACCACCCCCTACCTCATGCCACCGCCACCCATTACCACCCCCTACCTCATGCCACTGCCACCCGCTACCACCCCCTACCTCATGCCACCGCCACCCACTACCACCCACTACCACATGCCACTGCCACCCGCTACCACCCACTACCACATGCCACTGCCACCCGCTACCACCCACTACCACATGCCACTGCCACCCGCTACCACATGCCACTGCCACCCACTACCACCCACTACCACATGCCACTGCCACCCACTACCACCCACTACCATCCACTACCATCGACTACCACATGCCACTGCCACCCGCTACCACCCCCTACCTCATGCCACCGCCACCCACTACCACCCACTACCACATGCCACTGCCACCCGCTACCACATGCCACTGCCACCCACTACCATCCACTACCACATGCCACTGCCACCCACTACCACCCACTACCATCCACTACCATCGACTACCACATGCCACTGCCACCCACTACCACCCACTACCATCCACTACCATCGACTACCACATGCCACCGCCACCCACTACCACCCACTACCACATGCCACTGCCACCCGCTACCACATGCCACTGCCACCCACTACCATCCACTACCACATGCCACTGCCACCCACTACCACCCACTACCTCATGCCACTGCCACCCACTACCACCCACTACCACATGCCACTGCCACCCACTACCATCCACTACCACATGCAACTGCCACCCGCTACCACCCACTACCTCATGCCACTGCCACCCACTACCACCCACTACCACATGCCACTGCCACCCACTACCACCCACTACCACATGCCACTGCCACCCGCTACCACCCACTACCATCCACTACCACATGCCACTGCCACCCGCTACCACCCACTACCACCCACTACCACATGCCACTGCCACCCGCTACCACATGCCACTGCCACATGCCACTGCCACCCGCTACCACCCACTACCACATGCCACTGCCACCCGCTACCACATGCCACTGCCACATGCCACTGCCACCCGCTACCACCCACTACCACATGCCACTGCCACCCGCTACCACATGCCACTGCCACCCGCTACCACATGCCACTGCCACATGCCACTGCCACCCGCTACCACCCACTACCACATGCCACTGCCACCCGCTACCACATGCCACTGCCACCCGCTACCACCCGCTACCACATGCCACTGCCACCCGCTACCACCCACTACCACCCGCTACCACATGCCACTGCCACCCACTACCACCCACTACCACCCACTACCACATGCCACTACCACCCGCTACCACATGCCACTGCCACCCACTACCACCCACTACCACATGCCACTGCCACCCGCTACCACCCACTACCATCCACTACCACATGCCACTGCCACCCGCTACCAACCACTACCACATGCCACTGCCACCCGCTACCACCCACTACCACCCCATACCTCATGCCACCGCCACCCACTACCACCCACTACCACATGCCACTGCCACCCGCTACCACATGCCACTGCCACCCGCTACCACCCCCTACCTCATGCCACCGCCACCCACTACCTCATGCCACTGCCACCCGCTACCACCCCCTACCTCATGCCACCGCCACCCACTACCACCCCCTACCTCATGCCACTGCCACCCGCTACAACCCCCTACCTCATGCCACCGCCACCCACTACCACCCACTACCACATGCCACTGCCACCCGCTACCACCCACTACCACATGCCACTACCACCCACTACCACATGCCACTGCCACCCGCTACCACATGCCACTGCCACCCACTACCATCCACTACCACATGCCACTGCCACCCACTACCACCCACTACCACATGCCACTGCCACCCACTACCACATGCCACTGCCACCCGCTACCACATGCCACTGCCACCCACTACCACCCACTACCACATGCCACTGCCACCCACTACCACATGCCACTGCCACCCGCTACCACCCACTACCACATGCCACTGCCACCCGCTACCACCCACTACCATCCACTACCACATGCCACTGCCACCCGCTACCACCCCCTACCTCATGCCACCGCCACCCACTACCACCCACTACCACATGCCACTGCCACCCGCTACCACCCACTACCACATGCCACTGCCACCCACTACCACATGCCACTGCCACCCGCTACCACATGCCACTGCCACCCACTACCACCCACTACCACATGCCACTGCCACCCACTACCACATGCCACTGCCACCCGCTACCACCCACTACCACATGCCACTGCCACCCGCTACCACCCACTACCACATGCCACTGCCACCCGCTACCACCCACTACCACATGCCACTGCCACCCGCTACCACCCACTACCATCCACTACCACATGCCACTGCCACCCGCTACCACCCCCTACCTCATGCCACCGCCACCCACTACCACCCACTACCACATGCCACTGCCACCCGCTACCACATGCCACTGCCACCCGCTACCACCCCCTACCTCATGCCACCGCCATCCACTACCACATGCCACTGCCACCCGCTACCACCCCCTACCTCATGCCACCGCCACCCACTACCACCCACTACCACATGCCACTGCCACCCACTACCACCCACTACCATCCACTACCACATGCCACTGCCACCCACTACCACCCCCTACCTCATGCCACTGCCACCCACTACCATCCACTACCATCCACTACCACATGCCACTGCCACCCGCTACCACCCCCTACCTCATGCCACTGCCACCCGCTACCATCCACTACCATCCACTACCTCATGCCACTGCCACCCACTACGATCCACTACCATCCACTACCTCATGCCACTGCCACCCACTACGATCCACTACCATCCACTACCACATGCCACTGCCACCCACTACCACCCCCTACCTCATGCCACCGCCACCCACTACCACCCACTACCACATGCCACTGCCACCCGCTACCACCCCCTACCTCATGCCACCGCCAGCCACTACCTCATGCCACTGCCACCCGCTACCACCCCCTACCTCATGCCACCGCCACCCACTACCACATGCCACCGCCACCCACTACCTCATGCCACTCCCACCCGCTACCACCCCCTACCTCATGCCACCGTCACCCACTACCACATGCCACTGCCACCCGCTACCACCCCCTACCTCATGCCACCGCCACCCACTACCACATGCCACTGCCACCCGCTACCACCCACTACCACATGCCCCCGCCACCCGTTACCACCCCCTACCTCATGCCACCGCCACCCACTACCACATGCCACTGCGACCCGCTACCACCCACTACCACATGCCACCGCCACCCGCTACCACCCCCTACCTCATGCCACCGCCACCCGCTACCACCCACTACCACATGCCACTACCACCCACTACCATCCACTACCACATGCCACTGCCACCCGCTACCACCCACTACCATCCACTACCTCATGCCACTGCCACCCGCTACCACCCACTACCACATGCCACTGCCACCCGCTACCACCCCCTACCTCATGCCACCGCCACCCTCTACCACCCACTACCACCCACTACCACCCACTACCACATGCCACTGCCACCCGCTACCACATGCCACTGCCACCCGCTACCACCCCCTACCTCATGCCACCGCCACCCGCTACCACCCCCTACCTCATGCCACCGCCACCCACTACCACCCACTACCACATGCCACCGCCACCCACTACCACCCACTACCACATGCCACCGCCACCCAACACCACCCACTACCTCATGCCACCGCCACCCGCTACCACCCACTACCACATGCCACTGCAACCCGCTACCACCCACTACCACATGCCACCGCCACCCAACACCACCCGCTACCACATGCCACCCACTACCACCCACTACCACATGCCACCGCCACCCACTACCACATGCCACCCGCTACATGCCACTGCCACCCACTACCACATGCCACCGCAACCCACTACCACATGCCACTGCCACCCACTACCACATGCCACTGCCACCCACTACCACATGCCACCCGCTACCACATGCCACTACCACCCACTACCACATGCCACCCGCTACCACATGCCACTACCACCCACTACCACATGCCACCCGCTACCACATGCCACTACCACCCACTACCACATGCCACTGCCACCCACTACCACATGCCACCCGCTACCACATGCCACTACCACCCACTACCACATGCCACCCGCTACCACCCACTACCACTGCCACCCACTACCACATGCCACTACCACCCACTACCACATGCCACCCGCTACCACCCACTACCACTGCCACCCACTACCACATGCCACCCGCTACCACATGCCACTACCACCCACTACCACATGCCACCCGCTACCACCCACTACCACTGCCACCCACTACCACATGCCACTACCACCCACTACCACATGCCACCCGCTACCACCCACTACCACATGCCACCGCCACCCACTACCACATGCCACTGCCACCCACTACCACATGCCACCGCCACCCACTACCACATGTCACCGCCACCCACTACCACATGCCACCCGCTACCACATGCCACCGCCACCCACTACCACATGCCACCCGCTACCACATGCCACCGCCACCCACTACCACATGCCACCCGCTACCACATGCCACCGCCACCCGCTACCACCCACTACCACATGCCACTGCCACCCGCTACCACCCACTACCACATGCCACCGCCACCCAACACCACCCGCTACCACATGCCACCGCCACCCGCTACCACCCACTACCACATGCCACCGCCACCCAACACCACCCGCTACCACATGCCACCGCCACCCACTACCACATGCCACCGCCACCCACTACCACCCAGTACCACATGACACCGCCACCCGCTACCACCCACTACCTCATGCCACCGCCACCCGCTACCACCCACTACCACATGCCACTGCCACCCGCTACCACATGCCACTGCCACCCGCTACCACCCACTACCACATGCCACCGCCACCCAACACCACCCGCTACCACATGCCACCGCCACCCACTACCATCCACTACCACATGCCACCGCCACCCACTACCACCCACTACCACATGCCACTGCCACCCGCTACCACCCACTACCACATGCCACTGCCACCCGCTACCACCCACTACCACATGCCACCGCCACCCAACACCACCCGCTAACACATGCCACCGCCACCCGCTACCACCCACTACCACATGCCGCTACCACCCACTACCACATGCCACCGCCACCCGCTACCACCCCCTACCTCATGCCACCGCCACCCAACACCACCCACTACCTCATGCCACCGCCACCCGCTACCACCCACTACCACATGCCACCGCCACCCGCTACCACCCCCTACCTCATGCCACCGCCACCCAACACCACCCGCTACCACATGCCACCGCCACCCGCTACCACCCACTACCACATGCCACCGCCACCCAACACCACCCGCTACCACATGCCACCGCCACCCACTACCACATGCCACCGCCACCCACTACCACCCAGTACCACATGACACCGCCACCCGCTACCACCCACTACCTCATGCCACCGCCACCCGCTACCACCCACTACCACATGCCACTGCCACCCGCTACCACATGCCACTGCCACCCGCTACCACCCACTACCACATGCCACCGCCACCCAACACCACCCGCTACCACATGCCACCGCCACCCACTACCATCCACTACCACATGCCACCGCCACCCACTACCACCCACTACCACATGCCACTGCCACCCGCTACCACCCACTACCACATGCCACCGCCACCCGCTACCACCCACTACCACATGCCACTGCCACCCGCTACCACCCACTACCACATGCCACCGCCACCCAACACCACCCGCTAACACATGCCACCGCCACCCGCTACCACCCACTACCACATGCCGCTACCACCCACTACCACATGCCACCGCCACCCGCTACCACCCCCTACCTCATGCCACCGCCACCCAACACCACCCACTACCTCATGCCACCGCCACCCGCTACCACCCACTACCACATGCCACCGCCACCCGCTACCACCCCCTACCTCATGCCACCACCACCCAACACCACCCACTACCTCATGCCACCGCCACCCGCTACCACCCACTACCACATGCCACTACCACCCACTACCACATGCCACCGCCACCCAACACCACCCACTACCTCATGCCACCGCCACCCGCTACCACCCACTACCACATGCCACCGCCACCCGCTACCACCCCCTACCTCATGCCACCACCACCCAACACCACCCACTACCTCATGCCACCGCCACCCGCTACCACCCACTACCACATGCCACTACCACCCACTACCACATGCCACCGCCACCCAACACCACCCACTACCTCATGCCACCGCCACCCGCTACCACCCACTACCACATGCCACCGCCACCCACTACCACATGCCACTGCCATCCGCTACCACCCACTACCACATGCCACCGCCACCCACTACCACATGCCACTGCCACATGCCACTGCCACCCGCTACCACATGCCACTACCACATGCCACCGCCACCCACTACCACATGCCACTGCCACATGCCACTGCCACCCACTACCACATGCCACTACCACATGCCACTGCCACCCACTACCACATGCCACTGCCACCCACTACCACATGCCACTGCCACATGCCACCGCCACCCACTACCACATGCCACCGCCACCCACTACCACCCACTACCACATGCCACTGCCACCCGCTACCACCCACTACCACATGCCACTGCCACCCACTACCACATGCCACTGCCACCCACTACCACCCACTACCACATGCCACTGCCACCCGCTACCACCCACTACCACATGCCACTGCCACCCGCTACCACCCACTACCACATGCCACTGCCACCCACTACCACCCACTACCACATGCCACTGCCACCGCTACCCACTACCACATGCCACTGCCACCCACTACCACATGCCACTGCCACCCACTACCACCCACTACCACATGCCACTGCCACCCGCTACCACCCACTACCACATGCCACTGCCACCCGCTACCACCCACTACCACATGCCACTGCCACCCACTACCACCCACTACCACATGCCACTGCCACCCGCTACCACCCACTACCACATGCCACTGCCACCCACTGCCACCCACTACCACATGCCACTGCCACCCACTACCACATGCCACTGCCACCCGCTACCACCCACTACCTCATGCCACTGCCACCCACTACCACCCACTACCACATGCCACTGCCACCCGCTACCACCCCCTACCTCATGCCACCGCCACCCACTACCACCCCCTACCTCATGCCACCGCCACCCACTACCTCATGCCACTGCCACCCGCTACCACCCCCTACCTCATGCCACCGCCACCCACTACCACCCCCTACCTCATGTCACTGCCACCCGCTACCACCCCCTACCTCATGCCACCGCCACCCACTACCACCCACTACCACATGCCACTGCCACCCGCTACCACCCACTACCACATGCCACTGCCACCCGCTACCACCCACTACCACATGCCACTGCCACCCGCTACCACATGCCACTGCCACCCACTACCACCCACTACCACATGCCACTGCCACCCACTACCATCCACTACCATCCACTACCATCGACTACCACATGCCACTGCCACCCGCTACCACCCCCTACCTCATGCCACCGCCACCCACTACCACCCACTACCACATGCCACTGCCACCCGCTACCACATGCCACTGCCACCCACTACCATCCACTACCACATGCCACTGCCACCCGCTACCACCCACTACCACATGCCACTGCCACCCACTACCACCCACTACCACATGCCACTGCCACCCGCTACCACCCACTACCATCCACTACCACATGCCACTGCCACCCGCTACCACCCACTACCACCCACTACCACATGCCACTGCCACCCGCTACCACATGCCACTGCCACATGCCACTGCCACCCGCTACCACATGCCACTGCCACTGCCACCCGCTACCACCCACTACCACATGCCACTGCCACCTGCTACCACATGCCACTGCCACCCGCTACCACCCGCTACCACATGCCACTGCCACCCGCTACCATCCACTACCACATGCCACTGCCACCCGCTACCACATGCCACTGCCACCCGCTACCACCCACTACCACATGCCACTGCCACCCGCTACCACATGCCACTGCCACCCACTACCACCCGCTACCACATGCCACTGCCACCCACTACCACCCACTACCACCCACTACCACATGCCACTACCACCCGCTACCACATGCCACTGCCACCCACTACCACCCACTACCACATGCCACTGCCACCCGCTACCACCCACTACCATCCACTACCACATGCCACTGCCACCCGCTACCACCCACTACCACATGCCACTGCCACCCGCTACCACCCACTACCACATGCCACTGCCACCCGCTACCACCCACTACCACCCCATACCTCATGCCACCGCCACCCACTACCACCCACTACCACATGCCACTGCCACCCGCTACCACATGCCACTGCCACCCGCTACCACCCCCTACCTCATGCCACCGCCACCCACTACCTCATGCCACTGCCACCCGCTACCACCCCCTACCTCATGCCACCGCCACCCACTACCACCCCCTACCTCATGCCACTGCCACCCGCTACAACCCCCTACCTCATGCCACCGCCACCCACTACCACCCACTACCACATGCCACTGCCACCCGCTACCACCCACTACCACATGCCACTGCCACCCGCTACCACCCACTACCACATGCCACTGCCACCCGCTACCACCCACTACCACATGCCACTGCCACCCGCTACCACCCACTACCACATGCCACTGCCACCCGCTACCACATGCCACTGCCACCCACTACCACCCACTACCACATGCCACTGCCACCCACTACCACATGCCACTGCCACCCGCTACCACATGCCACTGCCACCCACTACCACCCACTACCACATGCCACTGCCACCCACTACCACATGCCACTGCCACCCGCTACCACCCACTACCACCCACTACCACATGCCACTGCCACCCACTACCACATGCCACTGCCACCCGCTACCACCCACTACCATCCACTACCACATGCCACTGCCACCCGCTACCACCCCCTACCTCATGCCACCGCCACCCACTACCACCCACTACCACATGCCACTGCCACCCGCTACCACATGCCACTGCCACCCGCTACCACCCCCTACCTCATGCCACCGCCACCCACTACCTCATGCCACTGCCACCCGCTACCACCCCCTACCTCATGCCACCGCCACCCACTACCACCCCCTACCTCATGCCACTGCCACCCGCTACCCACTACCACATGCCACCGCCACCCACTACCACCCACTACCACATGCCACTGCCACCCACTACCACCCCCTACCTCATGCCACTGCCACCCACTATCATCCACTACCATCCACTACCACATGCCACTGCCACCCGCTACCACATGCCACTGCCACCCGCTACCACCCCCTACCTCATGCCACCGCCACCCACTACCTCATGCCACTGCCACCCGCTACCACCCCCTACCTCATGCCACCGCCACCCACTACCACCCCCTACCTCATGCCACTGCCACCCGCTACCCACTACCACATGCCACCGCCACCCACTACCACCCACTACCACATGCCACTGCCACCCACTACCACCCACTACCATCCACTCCCACATGCCACTGCCACCCACTACCACCCCCTACCTCATGCCACTGCCACCCACTATCATCCACTACCATCCACTACCACATGCCACTGCCACCCACTACCATCCACTACCATCCACTACCACATGCCACTGCCACCCACTACCACCCCCTACCTCATGCCACCGCCACCCACTACCACCCACTACCACATGCCACTGCCACCCGCTACCACCCCCTACCTCATGCCACCGCCAGCCACTACCTCATGCATCTGCCACCCGCTACCACCCCCTACCTCATGCCACCGCCAGCCACTACCACATGCCACTGCCACCCGCTACCACCCACTACCACATGCCACCGCCACCCGCTACCACCCCCTACCTCATGCCACCGCCACCCGCTACCACCCACTACCACATGCCACTACCACCCACTACCATCCACTACCACATGCCACTGCCACCCGCTACCACCCACTACCATCCACTACCACATGCCACTGCCACCCGCTACCACCCCCTACCTCATGCCACCGCCACCCGCTACCACCCACTACCACATGCCACTGCCACCCGCTACCACCCACTACCACATGCCACTGCCACCCGCTACCACCCCCTACCTCATGCCACCGCCACCCACTACCACCCACTACCACCCACTACCACCCACTACCACATGCCACTGCCACCCGCTACCACATGCCACTGCCACCCGCTACCACCCCCTACCTCATGCCACCGCCACCCGCTACCACCCCCTACCTCATGCCACCGCCACCCACTACCACCCACTACCACATGCCACCGCCACCCACTACCACCCACTACCACATGCCACCGCCACCCAACACCACCCACTACCTCATGCCACCGCCACCCGCTACCACCCACTACCACATGCCACTGCAACCCGCTACCACCCACTACCACATGCCACCGCCACCCAACACCACCCGCTACCACGTGCCACCGCCACCCACTACCACCCACTACCACATGCCACCGCCACCCACTACCACATGCCACCCGCTACATGCCACTGCCACCCACTACCACATGCCACCGCAACCCACTACCACATGCCACTGCCACCCACTACCACATGCCACTGCCACCCACTACCACATGCCACCCGCTACCACATGCCACTACCACCCACTACCACATGCCACCCGCTACCACATGCCACTACCACCCACTACCACATGCCACCCGCTACCACATGCCACTACCACCCACTACCACATGCCACTGCCACCCACTACCACATGCCACCCGCTACCACATGCCACTACCACCCACTACCACATGCCACCCGCTACCACCCACTACCACTGCCACCCACTACCACATGCCACTACCACCCACTACCACTGCCACCCACTACCACATGCCACTACCACCCACTACCACATGCCACCCGCTACCACCCACTACCACATGCCACCGCCACCCACTACCACATGCCACCGCCACCCACTACCACATGCCACCTTCACCCACTACCACATGCCACCGCCACCCACTACCACATGCCACCGCCACCCGCTACCACATGCCACCGCCACCCACTACCACATGCCACCCGCTACCACATGCCACCGCCACCCACTACCACATGCCACCCGCTACCACATGTCACCGCCACCCGCTACCACCCACTACCACATGCCACTGCCACCCGCTACCACCCACTACCACATGCCACCGCCACCCAACACCACCCGCTACCACATGCCACCGCCACCCGCTACCACCCACTACCACATGCCACCGCCACCCAACACCACCCGCTACCACATGCCACCGCCACCCACTACCACATGCCACCGCCACCCACTACCACCCACTACCACATGCCACCGCCACCCGCTACCACCCACTACCTCATGCCACCGCCACCCGCTACCACCCACTACCACATGCCACTGCCACCCGCTACCACATGCCACTGCCACCCGCTACCACCCACTACCACATGCCACCGCCACCCAACACCACCCGCTACCACATGCCACCGCCACCCACTACCATCCACTACCACATGCCACCGCCACCCACTACCACCCACTACCACATGCCACTGCCACCCGCTACCACCCACTACCACATGCCACCGCCACCCACTACCACATGCCACTGCCATCCGCTACCACCCACTACCACATGCCACCGCCACCCACTACCACATGCCACTGCCACATGCCACTGCCACCCGCTACCACATGCCACTACCACATGCCACCGCCACCCACTACCACATGCCACCGCCACCCACTACCACATGCCACTGCCACATGCCACTGCCACCCACTACCACATGCCACTACCACATGCCACTGCCACCCACTACCACATGCCACTGCCACCCACTACCACATGCCACTGCCACATGCCACTGCCACCCACTACCACATGCCACTACCACATGCCACCGCCACCCACTACCACATGCCACCGCCACCCACTACCACATGCCACTGCCACATGCCACTGCCACCCGCTACCACATGCCACCGCCACCCAACACCACCCACTACCTCATGCCACCGCCACCCGCTACCACCCACTACCACATGCCACCGCCACCCACTACCACCCACTACCACATGCCACCGCCACCCAACACCACCCACTACCTCATGCCACCGCCACCCGCTACCACCCACTACCACATGCCACCGCCACCCAACACCACCCGCTACCACATGCCACCGCCACACACCGCCATCTGCCACCACCACCTGCTGCCACCCACCACAACCCGCTGCCTAGCCAGGCAGACATATACACTCATATAAATATACACTAACCTGTGCAGTGCTCCAGGCAAACAGAAAGTTCTGGAACTGTGGCGCTCTTCCTTCCTGTCTCAGAGCAGTGTGTGTTTGTGTGTGTGTGCATGTTTTTGTGTATTCTACAGGGATACCTTCATATGTGGGTGGATATGTTTCCCACTGATGTCCCGGCTCCACCCCCTGTCAACATCAAACCCCGCCAACCAATACAGTAGGTAACCACGGCAACATACAAGAATAAAACAAATCGGTACAAAATAGAAAACATTACATTTTTTGGGACGATTTGAATTCAAATGTATACTGAAATACAGGGACTCTTCCTGCCCCGGTTGCTATGGTAGCATGATTGATGTGTTGATGTGGTAACGGCCATATTTCTGTGTTGACGTGGTAACAGCCATGTTTCTGTGTTGACGTGGTAACGGCCATGTTTCTGTGTTGATATGGTGACAGCCATGTTTCTGTGTTGACGTGGTAACGGCCATGTTTCTGTGTTGACGTGGTAACGGCCATGTTTCTGTGTTGATATGGTAACAGCCATGTTTCTGTGTTGACGTGGTAACGGCCATGTTTCTGTGTTGATATGGTAACAGCCATGTTTCTGTGTTGATATGGTAACGGCCATGTTTCTGTGTTGATGTGGTAACAGCCATGTTTCTGTGTTGATATGGTAACAGCCATGTTTCTGTGTTGACGTGGTAACAGCCATGTTTCTGTGTTGATGTGGTAACGGCCATGTTTCTGTGTTGACGTGGTAACGGCCATGTTTCTGTGTTGACGTGGTAACGGCCATGTTTCTGTGTTGATATGGTAACAGCCATGTTTCTGTGTTGACGTGGTAACGGCCATGTTTCTGTGTTGACGTGGTAACGGCCATGTTTCTGTGTTGATATGGTAACAGCCATGTTTCTGTGTTGACGTGGTAACGGCCATGTTTCTGTGTTGATATGGTAACAGCCATGTTTCTGTGTTGACGTGGTAACGGCCATGTTTCTATGTTGGCAGGTACGAGCTGCGTGTCATCATATGGAACACGGATGACGTTGTTCTGGATGATGTAAACCCCTTCACTGGAGTCCCGTCCTCTGACATATATGTCAAAGGGTTAGACACACAACATACACACATACAATGGAAACTATATATACACAAAATACATGATACACACAATGTACACATGCACTTTGTGGCCAGGTACACCTGTTCCTTAATGCAAATGTCCACACACTGAATCATGTAGGTGCAGCTCATCATATCAAGCACACAGATATGGTCATCGGTTCAGTTGTTTGTGCTCACTTCCAATTTCATACAAATACCACTACTACTACTACTACTACTACTACTACTACTACTACTACTACTACTTTCGGCTGCTCCCGTTAGGGGGCGCCACAGCGGATCATCCGTTTCCATCTCTTCCTGTCCTCTGCATCTTCCTCTGTCACACCAGCCACCTGCATGTCCTCCCTCACCACATCCATAAACCTCCTGTTTGGCCTTCCTCTTCTCCTCTTCCCTGGCAGCTCCATATTCAGCATCCTTCTCCCAGTATACCCAGCATCTCTCCTCCACACATGTCCAAACCATCTCAATCTTGTCTGTCTTGCTTTGTCTCCAAACCGTCCAACCTGAGCTGTCCCTCTAATATACTCCTTCCTAATCCTGTCCTTCTTCATCACTCCCAGTGAAAATCTTATCATCTTCATCTCTGCCACCTCCAGCTCCACCTCCTGTCTTTTCATCAGTGCCACTGTCTCCAAACCATACAACATAGCTGGTCTCACAACCATCTTGTAAACCTTCGGAGTTCGTTGCTTCCAGACCAGGTTGGAGTTGTCAATGAAGTTCAGTTTTATGAGCAGTGCATGTGGAGGAAAGTCAGGTATTTAATGCCAGCAAGCGGCTGAAATGTTCAGTTCCTTTCCCTACAGTCAGGACAGACATCTGAGCTGGGACTTGTAGAATGTCCATCAGGTGTGTGAAGTCTGTCTTTAACAGCTCCGGGCCATGTGTCATTCCAGGACAAGAGTCATTTGTTCCGTGCCTGGATGGTGGAACAACACTTGTGGCAGTGTTTGGACCACGTCGCTAACCATAGCGTTAGGTAGGCAGACAGTTTCCACTTTTGACATCTCTTATTATATGGTCACCTAGCAGAGAGATGTCGTTGGTTTGATGTCTTGTGTAGCTTGGTTAACTTCTTTTGCAAATGTGCAGTGCATGTTCTGCTGTCTGTGATGATGTGACATTAGCTTTAGCGGCTGTTGATCTCTGGGTGCCGCTGAGAAACGCTCCTCAAGGGCTTAGCTGTGTCACGGGCCGTGGCTGCTCGGGTGTTGGTGTTAGCTTCGGAGCTGGCGGTGCTGATGCTAGCTGCGGTGTTACCGTTGTGCTCACTGACAGGCAGCTCATCCAGAATAATACACCTGTTCTCCAGCCGAACCTCTGGTGGGACGTTAGTGGAGCTGTGCTTGTTGTGTCTGACTCTTCTTTTACCCCCGACAACTTCTGTCCAGCGCTCAGGGTCTGACACCGCGGGGGTAGAACAGGTCTTTGGTCTTGCTCCCTGGTTTGTGTCCGCATAGTCATCAGCGTGGGGCTCATTATGTCCGAAAACCGTTTCCCAGAGCGTCTCACGTCCCTGGTTCTGATCATCAGCCGGTTCTGGGACATCAGCTTGGGAAGCAGCAGCAGACAGAATGTCAGTAAGTTTTTCATCCTCTTGTATTTGGTAGAGCAGAGGTTCTGTTCTCAAGCTCTGTGATCTTCTGGCTGAGCATGGCCCAGCTGCTGCATTCAGAGGAGGGAGGAGAGGGGGGAGGCTTCTTCCCAAAGCCTGAAGACTGAACATGGAAACACGGCTTTCTTTCCAGATATCAGACACAAAGCTCAGCAAGGAAGTACAAACAAAACCGCTGATCACACCCACGGCTGACAGATGAGTCCATACAGTTCTCACGACATACAGCGCAAGCACTTCGGAGTCACAGACTCCATCCAGTACAACCAAGTCCGTGCAACAATCCATGATGCATAAAGTCCAGAAAATGGAGAGGCAAACCATAAAATCAATTAAAAGTTGTTAAAAAGTTACAAGTTGAAAAGCAAAGAAGCAGAGAAACAAACACACAAACACACCGTCAGCTGACAACCAGAAATGACCAAGCTAAGAGGGAAACTTTAGTAACACAGTATACAAACATTACAACGTACATGCTACGTACACAATACACACTTTATACACACTATGTACACACAATACATACTTCATACACACTATGTACACAGTACAAAGAGTATACACAATATACACACAACATAAAAAAACAGTGTTGTGGTCGTGTGTTGGATGGATGTGTTGTGGTTGTGTGTTGAATGGATGTGTTGTGGTTGTGTGCTGGATGGATGTGTTGTGGTTATGTATTGGATGGATGTGTTATGGTTGTGTATTGATAAATGTGTTGTGGTTGTGTACTGGATGGATGTGTTGTGGCTATGTATTGGATGGATGTGTTGTGGTTGTGTACTGGATGGATTTGTTGTGGTTGTGTGTTGGATGGACGTGTTGTGGTTGTGCATTGGATGGATGTGTTGTGGTTGTGTATCAGATGGATGTTGGATGTGTTGTGGTTGTGTATTGGATGGATGTGTTTTTGTTGTGTGTTGGGTGGATGTGTTGTGGTTGTGTATTGATGGATGTGTTGTGGTCCAGGTGGATAAAGGGTTTGGAAGGAGACAGACAGGAGACAGACGTCCACTTCAACTCTCTCACTGGAGAAGGAAACTTCAACTGGAGATTTGTCTTTCAATTTGACTACCTTCCTACTGAGGTGCGCACACACACACACACACACACACACACACACACACACACACACAATATACATGGAGTGGCAGTCGCTCAGAGTCGTGTGGTGACTGCAGGGTTACCAGACGACATGCTACACACAGTGGTTGTGTCTCCTGGTCTCCTTTGCAGAAGGAGGTGGTCTACAGAAGGAAGGAGTCCATCTTCTCCTTGGAGGAGTCAGAGTTCCGTCAGCCAGCCGTCCTCGTACTACAGGTCTGGGACTACGACCGCATCGCTGCCAACGACTTCTTGGGTAAGACACACACATAGACAGACTTATTCACAGACACACACACACACACACACACTGGACTGATACACAGTGTACGGATGTTACACAGCAAACAGAGGATACACAGTGTACAGATGGACAGTTGTTGTCACTGCTGATGACCAGGTGATGACTAGGTGATGACTAGATGATGACCAGGTGATGACGACTAGGTGATGACCAGGTGGTGATGACTAGATGATGACCAGGCGATGACTAGATGATGACCAGGTGACGACTAGGTGTTGACCAGGTGATGACTAGGTGATGACCAGGTGGTGACGATTAGGTGATGACCAGGTGATGACCAGGTGAGGACTTAGATGATGGCTAGGCGATGACCAGGTAATGACTAGATGATGACCAGGGGATGACTAGATGATGGCCAGGCGATGACTAGATGATGACTAGATGATGACCAGGCGAGGACTTAGATGATGGCTAGGCGATGACCAGGTAATGACTAGATGATGGCCAGCGATGACTAGGTGATGACTAGATGATGACTCGGTGATGACTAGATGTCTGTTAGATAGTTTTGTGTGTTTAGATTGCTGTCATATTGACCTTCAGCTACCTGTCTGTCGGTCTCGTCCCTTGCTCTCTCTCTGTCTCTCCCCTCTCTCTCTCTTCCATGTCTATCACTCTCTCTCTCTCTCTCTCTCTCTCCTTCTCTCTCTCTTACAGGCTCTATTGAGTTGCGCCTCAGTGACATGGTGCGAGCAGCCAAGTCTTCTGACAATTGTTCTGTCCAGATGGCGAAGGATCGAGCCGGTCCTCGTTTCTCCATCTTCCTCTCCAAGAGGATGAAGGGATGGTGGCCACTCATCCGTCTGAAGAGCCAGAAGGACATAGAGAGAGAGGAGAAAGAGAAGGAGGCCAAGAAGAAAGGAGGGGGAAAGAAGAAAAAGAACAAGAGGAGTAGAATGAAGACGGAAGACATGCAGTTCACTGACCACAATGGCAACACCTTCCTCCTGATGGTGGAGTAACCATAATCCCAATCCTACAAATAGTGATAATCCTGTTCCTGATTCAGATCTATTTACTCTAGACCACAACATGGTATGGAGCACACACTAAACTAAACAATAGTGATAATCCTGTTCCTGATTCAGATCTATTTCCTCTAGACCACAACATAGTCTAGAGTACACACTAAACTAAACATAATCCTGTTCCTGATTCAGATCTATTTCCTCTAGACCACAACATAGTCTAGAGTACACACTAAACTAAACATAATCCTGTTCCTGATTCAGATCTATTTACTCTAGACCACAACATGGTCTGGAGTACACACTAAACTAAACAACAGTGATAATCCTGTTCCTGATTCAGATCTATTTACTCTAAACCACAACATGGTATGGAGTACACACTAAACTAAACATAATCCTGTTCCTGATTCAGATCTATTTACTCTAGACCACAACATGGTATGGAGCACACACTAAACTAAACAATAGTGATAATCCTGTTCCTGATTCAGATCTATTTCCTCTAGACCACAACATAGTCTAGAGTACACACTAAACTAAACATAATCCTGTTCCTGATTCAGATCTATTTACTCTAGATCACAACATGGTCTGGAGTACACACTAAACTAAACAACAGTGATAATCCTGTTCCTGATTCAGATCTATTTACTCTAAACCACAACATGGTATGGAGTACACACTAAACTAAACAATAGTGATAATCCTGTTCCTGATTCAGATCTATTTCCTCTAGACCACAACATGGTATGGAGTACACACTAAACTAAACAATAGTGATAATCCTGTTCCTGATTCAGATCTATTTCCTCTAGACCACAACATAGTCTAGAGTACACACTAAACTAAACATAATCCTGTTCCTGATTCAGATCTATTTACTCTAGATCACAACATGGTCTGGAGTACACACTAAACTAAACAACAGTGATAATCCTGTTCCTGATTCAGATCTATTTCCTCTAGACCACAACATAGTCTAGAGTACACACTAAACTAAACATAATCCTGTTCCTGATTCAGATCTATTTCCTCTAGACCACAACATAGTCTAGAGTACACACTAAACTAAACATAATCCTGTTCCTGATTCAGATCTATTTACTCTAGACCACAACATGGTCTGGAGTACACACTAAACTAAACAACAGTGATAATCCTGTTCCTGATTCAGATCTATTTACTCTAAACCACAACATGGTATGGAGTACACACTAAACTAAACATAATCCTGTTCCTGATTCAGATCTATTTACTCTAGACCACAACATGGTATGGAGCACACACTAAACTAAACAATAGTGATAATCCTGTTCCTGATTCAGATCTATTTCCTCTAGACCACAACATAGTCTAGAGTACACACTAAACTAAACATAATCCTGTTCCTGATTCAGATCTATTTACTCTAGATCACAACATGGTCTGGAGTACACACTAAACTAAACAACAGTGATAATCCTGTTCCTGATTCAGATCTATTTACTCTAAACCACAACATGGTATGGAGTACACACTAAACTAAACAATAGTGATAATCCTGTTCCTGATTCAGATCTATTTCCTCTAGACCACAACATGGTATGGAGTACACACTAAACTAAACAATAGTGATAATCCTGTTCCTGATTCAGATCTATTTCCTCTAGACCACAACATGGTATGGAGTACACACTAAACTAAACAATAGTGATAATCCTGTTCCTGATTCAGATCTATTTACTCTAGACCACAACATGGTATAGAGTACACACTAAACAGCAGAGCAACAGTAAACCACCAGAATAGATCCTTAACACAAACGTATGCCCCTTTTCCACTGCATGGTACCGGCTTGACTCGACTCGCTTCTGGGTCGTTTTCCATCACCGTAATCCACGGTGTGGATTTTCAGCCCTCCATTTTTTTCAGTTGCAAAATGTACTTTTAAGATAACGCTGCTTCGGTATCTAAAAATGCCGCGTGATATCCCGTGCGCGCATTGATGATGCAGTGACGCAAAATGACGCGGTGGCGCGTTTCTCTGACCAATCAGAGGTCTGCATTGATTTTGGTACCCGCTCCAGTTTTTCTTTTTGGAACCTCGACAAAGGTGGTACCAAAAAAGTGGTAACAGTTACCAAAATGCCAGTACTTTCCGGTAACGGAAAGCGAGAAAAGGTCAAATCGAGCTGAGCCGGGACCGTGTAGTGGAAAAGGGGCACGAGTCATTTAAAGAGAGACAGATTATTACTCAGAAAGGCACCTGGTTTACATACTAGCCTGGTTTATCTGTCTGTAATGATGACACGTGTTTAATTAAGTGTAGTGGGGCACAGGATGATGTCACACTGGCTCAAACTAGTGCGACACATTTATTTTACAGCTGTAGGATATGGAAACATCAGTATAGGTGGACAATCGCTACTCCTGAAATGTATATGTTAGTATCACACCGGAAGTCTCATTATCTGGTTCAAAAGATAAACCAGCTTTTCAATACTCGGTTCACAATATAGGCAGTTCACATTTTGTATCTCCATCCATCCATCCATCCATCCATTATCCAAACCGCTTATCCTGCTCATGGGGATACTGGAACCTATCCCAGCAGTCACTGGGCGGCAGGCGGGGACACACCCTGGACAGGCCGCCAGGCCATCTCGCCATATAAATTTACAATTTTCTCTATATAGCACAATATAGCCCATCACATGTAATGTGACCTTCGTTTACATAACTTCTGTTCCTCCAACATTACTTCCATAACATAACCAGCCTGATCATAACATAACTAGCCTGATTATATCATAACTAGCAATACTCCCACATGCTGGTGATATACTGGTGCTACCACTACACCACTGGAATAAATAATAACAAAAATAAATAACATTGTCCTCAAAATTAGATACACATTAAGTTTCACCTGAGAAATACACAGAAAACCTTAACATCTTACAGTAGATTTAGAAAATTACTTTGCTCAATGGCCAACAACTAAGTTATTGCACCATACTCTCCCCCTCAAACTTAAATGTCTCCGGACATTTAGTTAGTAAGGCATCTCTAGTCAACATATTGGCTTTTCCATCTGAATTCGCATATGGTATTACTCTTCAACTGACATATGACTTATGAAACTCAGTATCTGTATACTTTATACAGTAATGTCCATAAGTCACTGTGTACCTTGTAATCAGAACATATAGATACCATACATTTCCAGTTTCATACCAGTCATAGCCTCCAGCTTGAAAAATGGTGGACATCTTGAATTATCAATGACTTCAGAATCAGAACCGTGTTTATTGGCCATGTAGTTTTGCACAAACATGGAATGTGACTCTGGTGTGGTGGCTCTCTCAGTGTACTTAACATAGAATAACAACACTACAACACAACAACCTTCACATATATACACAAGGACTGACTTATACAGGTGAAATAAGAGGTGATAAGGTGCAGTGGTGAAGAGAATATATCAGAGATGCTGAAATACATGTTAGCAGCTTACTTACATACATGCCTGAGGTAGATGGGCATGACAGAGTGTACCAGTATACATAAAATGTACAGCACAGTATATACAACATGTACAGTATAGTATATACAGCATGTACAGTATAGTATATACAACATGGTTGTACTTATTTGTCAGTGTTAAGTGTTCATGTGAATGACAGCCCGTGGAAAGAAACTGTTTTTATATCTGGTTGTTTTGGGGTACAGTGCTCTGTAGCGCCTACCAGAGGGGAGGAGTTGGAACAGGTTGTGACCAGGGTGTGATGGGTCTGCAGTGATGCTGCCTGCCCGTTTCCTGAGTCTGGAGGTGTATAAGTCCTGAATGGAGGGCAGGTTGGCACCAGTGATTTTCTCTGCAGACTTAACTGTCCGTTGTAGTCTGTCCCTGTCCTGTTTGGTGGCCGAACCAAACCAGACAGTGATGGATGTGCAGAGGACAGGCTGCATTACTGCAGCGTAGAACTGAATCAGCAGGTTGAATTTGTTGAGCTGGTGGAGAAAGAACATCCTCTGCTGAGCATTTTTGATGATTGTGTCTATGTTGGATGTCCACCTTAGATCCTGGGAGATTGTGGAACCCAGAAATCTGTAGGTTTTCTCCGTAGACACCATGCTGTTGCATATGGTGAGGGGGGGCAGTGTTGGGGGGCTCCTCCTTTAGTCCACTGTCATCTCCACCGTTTTGAGCGTGTTCATCTCCAAGTTGTTATGGCCACACCAGAGGACCAGCTGATCAACCTCCCATCTACTTGCAGACTCGTCACCATCCCCAATAAGGCCAATGATGGTTGTGTCGTCCACAAACTTCAGGAGTTTAACAAGCAGTCATTTGTGTAGAGGGAGAAGCGTAGAGGGGAGAGCACCCATCGCTGGGAGGCGCCAGTGCTAATTGTTCGGGTGATGAATGGGATTTTCCACAGCCTCACCAGCTGCCTCCTGTCTGTCAGGAAGTTTTTAAGGCTGGTTATGTTATGATCAGGCTGGTTATGTTATGATGAGGCTGGTTATGTTATAATCAGGCTGGTTATGTTATGATCAGGCTGGTTATGTTATAATAAGGCTGGTTATGTTATGAGGTTGGTTATGTTATGATCAGGCTGGTTATGTTATGATCAGGCTGGTTATGTTATAATAAGGCTGGTTATGTTATGAGGTTGGTTATGTTATGATCAGGCTGGTTATGTTATGATGAGGCTGGTTATGTTATGATGAGGCTGGTTATGTTATAATCAGGCTGGTTATGTTATGATGGGGCTGGTTATGTTATAATCAGGCTGGTTATGTTATGATGAGGCTGGTTATGATATAATCAGGCTGGTTATGTTATGATGAGGCTGGTTATGTTATAATCAGGCTGGTTATGATGAGGCTGGTTATGATATAATCAGGCTGGTTATGTTATAATCAGGCTGGTTATGTTATGATGAGGCTGGTTATGATATAATCAGGCTGGTTATGTTATGATGAGGCTGGTTATGATATAATCAGGCTGGTTATGTTATGATCAGGCTGGTTATGTTATGATGAGGCTGGTTATGATATAATCAGGCTGGTTATGTTATGATGAGGCTGGTTATGATATAATCAGGCTGGTTATGTTATAATCAGGCTGGTTATGTTATGATGAGGCTGGTTATGATATAATCAGGCTGGTTATGTTATGATGAGGCTGGTTATGATATAATCAGGCTGGTTATGTTATGATCAGGCTGGTTATGATATAATCTGGAATTTTTGGATTTCGGGATCGGAATTATACTGGAAGTTTTCCAGATTGAAGGGAGCTGGCAACCTTCAAACGGTGGAGGTGAGAGATGTGTGCTGGTTTCTTCATCCCTCTCCTCTCACTGTTTTTGCTGTTTAAGAGCACAACATTTGGAGGAATCGCATCCATTTGGTTTTTCTTGAGTGTAATGTACAGTCATTTACTCAGTTCAGTGATGTGTGGTGTGTGTGATAACAATGCTCCTACCGTCCATGTCCATAGAGTTGCTAGTAGTATGGTTGTACAGTGTTGAGGGAACTCCACAATGAAATGGGCCATCAAGGTGTAGATAGAACGATGTCACTAATACAGGACCGGTTCTACTGGCCCTACATGCAATGAGAGATAGAAGATTATTTAGACAACTTTATTTATCCCAGAATAATCGTCTATCTCTCGTGGCATGTAGACAAACACAAGAAGCCGTGCCATGAAACAAGAGCACCACTGACTAACGTCGTCACCATCTAACCATTTGAGCTTGTCTCTGTCGATTTCCTCCAACTTGACAAATCCAAGGGTGGTTATGAATATATTCATGTCATTATCGACCATTTTCCACACTTTGCCCAGGCGTAGGCTACGACTTCCAAATCAGGCAAAACAGCTGCAGATAAAATCCTTAATGACTATGCTCTAAGATTTGGCTTCCCAACAAGAATACACCATGATCATGGTGGTGAATTCGAAAACCAACCGTTTGCACGATTGAAAAAGTACTATGGGATTGCTTGGTCGAGAACTACTCCCTACCGCCCCCAAGGGAATGGACAGGTAGAGTGGTTTAATCGAACACTACTCCAGATGTTAAAGACTCTCACAGAGAGACAAAAGACGAAGTGGAAAGACTCGCTGAGCAAGCTGCTCTATGCATACAACTGTACTCGCAGTGAAGTGACTGGTTTCTCTCCCTTTTACTCGTTATATGGGCGCTCCCCACAGTTGCCAGTTGACACATGTTCAACTTGACCTCAGAACAAGGAGACAGTTGAGAACTGCGAAGACAACTGAGAAAGTGGAGCAGCCAGAGGAAAAGGATGACGATGATGAATATTATCAAGCGCCACCTCAGCAGCAATTTCAGCCCTGTCAAGCCCAGACATCTAACCCCGTGAGTACTGATGAACCTGCTGAACACGAACTGTTGAAGGACAACATGTTGCCTGAGTCAGAGAGAGAACATGGAGTGATAAGCAAACTTGAACACTTACAAGAAGACAGTTATGTTGAGGACCTACCTGTGAAGGAGGCTGTTCTTTCACCTGCCCCAAGTGAGCACAGCAGGACCAGCGAGCAGGGGCCTCAGCAGCCTAGATGACAGCACAGGTGACCTCAGGTCTTCACATATGATCAACTTGGCTCACCACCTTGCTACAATTTGAGAACACCACCACATCATACAAACATTAAGGTGCCATGGACACAAGACTGTGCAGCCAGACTACTACCAGCAACCCTATGGACATGGACGGTGGGAGCGTTGTTATCACACACACCACACATCACTGAACTGAGTAAATGCCTATACATTACGCCCAAGACAAAGCAAATGTACTGTTCAACACAGAGTTGTTCAACATTGGAAGATGTAGTGCAATCCCATGGTGACTGCATCCTCCACTGACCTGTTTGCTCGGTAGGTAAACTGCAGGGGGTCGAGCAGGGGGCCTGGGATTTCCTTCAGGTGGGCCAACACCAGTCTCTTGAAGGATTTCATGACAACAGACATTACGACAATGGTAGTCATTTAATCCTGTGATACGGGGTTTGTTGGGGATGGGGATGATAGTGGGGCTCTTGAAGCAGGAGGGGGCTTCACACAGCCCCAGTGATCTGTTGAAGATCAGTGTGAAGATGGGGGCCAGCTGGTCAACACAGACTTTCAGACAGGAGGGCGACACGCCATCAAGGCCCAGCGCCTCCCTAGTCTTCTGTCTCTAGAAGAGCTGGTGCACGTCCTCAGCACAGATCCTGAGTGTGGGTGGGGGGTCGGTGGGGAGGGGAGAGGGGCAGACAGGGAGTGCAGTGGGTTGTGTGTTGTGGCCAGAGACGGTGAGGGGTGTGAAAGTTTGCTTTTCAAACCTGCAGTAAAACCCATTTAGGTCGTGAGCCAGTTGCAACCCCCAACAACTATGTATGATACATAAGTTCAAGTAGTTATGTCCTCAGTATCACATTACATTCGTTGCGTATAAGAAAACTGGATCTGAAAACTGTTGTTGCTGTCATGGGCGATATTGAAAATTCATGATGGCTCAATATCCAAATGCTTTTACAACGCCTTTTGGCTGCAAGTGTACCAAATTATTTGCTTTTAGCAAAAATGTACAATTGTTATAGTTATCTGCACCAATATATATATATACACTACCGTTCAAAAGTTTGGGATCACATTGAAATGTCCATATTTTTGAAGGAAAAGCACTGTACTTTTCAATGAAGATAACTTTAAACTAGTCTTAACTTTAAAGAAATACACTCTATACATTGCTAATGTGGTAAATGACTATTCTAGCTGCAAATGTCTGGTTTTTGGTGCAATATCTACATAGGTGTATAGAGGCCCATTTCAAGCAACTATCACTCCAGTGTTCTAATGGTACAATGTGTTTGCTCATTGGCTCAGAAGGCTAATTGATGATTAGAAAACCCTTGTGCAATCATGTTCACACATCTGAAAACAGTTTAGCTCGTTACAGAAGCTACAAAACTGACCTTCCTTTGAGCAGATTGAGTTTCTGGAGCATCACATTTGTGGGGTCAATTAAACGCTCAAAATGGCCAGAAAAAGAGAACTTTCATCTGAAACTCGACAGGCTATTCTTGTTCTTAGAAATGAAGACTATTCCATGCGAGAAATTGCTAAGAAATTGAAGATTTCCTACACCGGTGTGTACTACTCCCTTCAGAGGACAGCACAAACAGGCTCTAACCAGAGTAGAAAAAGAAGTGGGAGGCCGCGTTGCACAACTGAGCAAGAAGATAAGTACATTAGAGTCTCTAGTTTGAGAAACAGACGCCTCACAGGTCCCCAACTGGCATCTTCATTAAATAGTACCCGCAAAACACCAGTGTCAACATCTACAGTGAAGAGGCGGCTGCGGGATTCTGGGCTTCAGGGCAGAGTGGCAAAGAAAAAGCCATATCTGAGACTGACCAATAAAAGAAAAAGATTAAGATGGGCAAAAGAACACAGACATTGGACAGAGGAAGACTGGAAAAAAGTGTTGTGGACGGATGAATCCAAGTTTGAGGTGTTTGGATCACAAAGAAGAACGTTTGTGAGACGCAGAACAAATGAAAAGATGCTGGAAGAATGCCTGACGCCATCTGTTAAGCATGGTGGAGGTAATGTGATGGTCTGGGGTTGCTTTGGTGCTGGTAAGGTGGGAGATTTGTACAGGGTAAAAGGGATTCTGAATAAGGAAGGCTATCACTCCATTTTGCAACGCCATGCCATACCCAGTGGACAGCGCTTGATTGGAGCCAATTTCATCCTACAACAGGACAATGACCCTAAACACACCTCCAAATTGTGCAAGAACTATTTAGAGCAGAAGCAGGCAGCTGGTATTCTATCGGTAATGGAGTGGCCAGCGCAGTCACCAGATCTGAACCCCATTGAGCTGTTGTGGGAGCAGCTTGACCGTATGGTACGCAAGAAGTGCCCATCCAACCAATCCAACTTGTGGGAGCTGCTTCTGGAAGCGTGGGGTGCAATTTCTCCAGATTACCTCAACAAATTAACAGCTAGAATGCCAAAGGTCTGCAATGCTGTAATTGCTGCAAATGGAGGATTCTTTGACGAAAGCAAAGTTTGATGTAAAAAAAATCTTATTTCAAATACAAATCATTATTTCTAACCTTGTCAATGTCTTGACTCTATTTTCTATTCATTTCACAACATATGGTGGTTAATAAGTGTGACTTTTCATGGAAAACACAAAATTGTTTGGGTGATCCCAAACTTTTGAACGGTAGTGTATATATTTAGTTAGTTAGTTAGTATCTGCGCCACTATATATATATATATATATATATATATATATATATATATATATATATATAGTTATCTGCACCACTACTGCACACCACTATATAAATATATACACACACAGTGCTGCTTGAAAGTATGTGAACCCCTTGAGCAGTTTAGATGTTTCTGTTGTTTTACCATGATTTTCTTATTCCATCATCACCAGTTTTTATATATGAAATGTCAGATATATGTTTGAGTTGCATGTACTTGTTTAGTGGGACTTGTTTAAGTAGCCCAAAAACTACATGAAACATGGAATTAGTGTATGTGCAAAAGTAAGTGAACCCCCAGCTGCATTGGTTAAGTCAAGCAGGTAACAGACTGTGGTGAAACACATTTGGGAGCTTAATTAATCATTTAAGCAGACCAATGAAATGAGACATCCTTGGGAAAGGGTTTGGCCTGCACTAATTAAAAGAGAGAGGAAACCAACCAAACCACTGTGGTCCCATACAAATCAACAACGCCGAGAGCAAAGGAGATATCCGAGGACATGAAGAAGAGGGTAGTGACAGCCCATCAGTCTGGGGAGGGCTATAAGACCATCTCCAAGAGACTCCAGCTCCATCCATCCACTGTAAGACAAATAATGTACAAATGGAGGGCCTTCAACATGACAGCAACTCTGCCTAGAAGTGGACGCCCATCAAAACTATCACCCAGAAGCACCAGAAAAACAATAAATCAGGTAAAGGCCAACCCACACATCACCTCTAGAGAGTTGCAGACCTCTCTGGTAGCATCTGGGACAAATGTGCATGTGTCTACAATCAGACGGAAACTGAATAGCCATGACATTCATGGGAGGGTTGCTAGAAGGAAGCCTCTGCTCTCAAAAAAGAACAAAGCTGCCCATTTCAACTTTGCCAGAGAGCACTTGGACAAACCAGAGACCTTCTGGAAGTCCATTCTCTGGACAGACGAGTCCAAAATAGATTTATTTGGTCATAATCAAAACCAACATGTTTGGAGAAAAGCCAACACTGCATATGAAGAAAAGAACCTCCTCCCAACAGTGAAGCATGGTGGTGGAAATGTGAAGGTCTGGGGCTGCTTTTCTGCTTCTGGACCTGGACCACTCCATATTATCCAAGGAACCGTGAATTCTCCGGCATATCAACAAATTCTTGACCAGAATCTCCTGCCATCACTCAGGGAGTTGAAGCTGGGACGAAAATGGATTATGCAACAAGACAATGACCCAAAGCATTCCAGCAAAACTACAAAGGAATGGCTTCAGAGAAAGAGGATCCGTACTCTGGATTGGCCCAGTCAAAGTCCGGACCTTAATCCAATTGAAATGTTGTGGCGAGACCTGAAGAAGTTGGTACATACCAGATGTCCCTCCAACCTCTCTCAACTGGCTGAGTTCTGCAAGGAGGAGTGGGCAGAAAGCCCCATAAGCAGATGTGAGAGACTGGTTAGTGGTTACAGAAGACGTTTGGTTGAAGTAATGGCTGCAAAAGGAGGAGCCACAAGCTACTAATACAAGGGTTCACATACGTTTGCACATGTTAAATGTTCAGTTTTTGTGAAATAAACCACCTTTGTTGAATTAAATAATGAAAATATATCTCTTTTAGTGTGTGTGTCCATTATTTGGAAGGTGTGCTTTACAAATTGGGATTTGGATGTATGTGTAATAAGCTTATTTTAATGTTTTTTACAAAAACAGTGACCATGTCTGGAGGGTTCACAAACTTTCAAGCAGCACTGTATATATATATAAATATATATATAGGCATATAGTTTTATATATATACATATATATAAAACTATATGTGTGTGTGTGTGTGTGTTTGTCTTCATGTATGTATTTGCATTTTCAGGGTAAGGTTGAGGCAGAGCTTCAGCTGCTAACATTAGAGGAGGCGGAGTCTAACCCAGTGGGGCGGGCCCGAAAGGAACCAGAACCTCTGGACAAACCTAAGTAAGGCGCGCGCACACGCATGCACGCACACACACACACAGGAAAACAGATACACATCCATCCACCCAGTCTGTCTGTACTTTAGATAACTGACTCTCTCCTCTTCCTCTAGTCGTCCAACGACCTCATTCTCCTGGTTTGTCAACCCCATGAAGACCTTTGTGTTCTTCATCTGGAAGAAGTATAAGAAGTACATCATTGTTCTCGTCATCCTGGCGATTCTCACCCTCTTCCTGGCCCTCATCCTCTACACTCTTCCTCAGCAAATTTCATCTCTCATCATCCACGGCTAGGAGAGACCACCTGGACATATCTATATAGAGATATATAGATAGCTATCTATATATAGAGAGAGAGACAGACAGACAGACAGACAGACGGAGACAGAGGGTGACAGACAGACAGAGCGAGAGAGAGAAAGAGGGCTTCGATCCAGTGTCTTTCACTCTCCCAGTCTGGATGCAAGTTTGGATCTAAGCGGCCTGGACTGTTTGAACGTGAGAGGCCACCAGGGGGCAGTCTGATTACTATCAGCGCCTGATTTTGTTTAATTACCTTTTGTAAAAGAGATTTATTGAAGTTTTACATGTTAAAGATCAAACGTCTTGTCTGAATTTTGGATTAAGTGACTTACAGTAAAGTACACAACCTGTACCCGATACAAATCACTATTTACAGCCAAATTTACCACCTGTACCCGATACAAATCACTATTTACAACCAAATTTACCACCTGTACCCGATACAAATCACTATTTAGAACCAAATGTACAACCTGTACCCGATACAAATCACTATTTACAACCAAATTTACCACCTGTACCCGATACAAATCACTATTTACAGCTAAATTTACCACCTGTACCCGATACAAATCACTATTTACAGCCAAATTTACCACCTGTACCCGATACAAATCACTATTTACAGCTAAATTTACCACCTGTACCCGATACAAATAACTATTTACAGCCAAATGTACCACCTGTACTACTACTACTACTTTCAGCTGCTCCCGTTAGGGGGCGCCACAGCGGATCATCCATTTCCATTTCTTCCTGTCTTCTGCATCTTCCTCTGTCACACCAGCCACCTGCATGTCCTCCCTCACCACATCCATAAACCTCCTCTTTGGCCTTCCTCTTCTCCTCTTCCCTGGCAGCTCCATATTCAGCATCCTTCTCCCAGTATACCCAGCATCTCTCCTCCACACATGTCCAAGCCATCTCAATCTTGTCTCTCTTGCTTTGTCTCCAAACCGTCCAACCTGAGCGGTCCCTCTAATATAATCGTTCCTAATCCTGTCCTTCTTCATCACTCCCAATGAAAATCTTATCATCTTCAACTCTGCCACCTCCAGCTCCGCCTCCTGTCTTTTCGTCAGTGCCACTGTCTCCAAACCATACAACATAGCTGGTCTCACGACCATCTTGTAAACCTTCCCTTTAACTCTTGCTGGTACCCTTCTGTCACAAATCACTCCTGACACGCTTCTCCACCCACTCCACCCTGCCTGCACTCTCTTCTTCACCTCTCTACTGCACTCCCCGTTACTTTGGACAGTTGACCCCAAGTATTTAAACTCAAATGCCTTTGTCACCTCCACTCCTTGCATCCTCACCATTCCACTGTCCTCCCTCTCATTCACGCATAGGTATTCCGTCTTGCTCCTACTGACTTTCAATCCTCTTCTCTCCAGTGCATACCTCCACCTCTCCAGGCTCTCCTCAACCTGCACCCTACTCTCACTACAGATCACAATGTCATCCGCGAATATCATCGTCCATGGAGACTCCTGCCTGATCTTGTCCGTCAACCTGTCCATCACCATTACAAACAAGAAAGGGCTCAGAGCCGATCCTTGATGTAATCCCACCTCCACCTTGAACCCATCTGTCATTCCAACCACACACCTCACCATTGTCACACTTCCGTCATACGTATCCTGCACCACTCCTACATACTTCTCTGCAACTCCTGACTTCCTCATACGATACCACACCTCCTCTCTCGGCACCCTGTCGTATGCTTTCTCTAGATCTACAAAGACACAATGCAACTCTTTCTGGCCTTCTCTATACTTCTCAATCAATATTCTCAAAGCAAACATCACATCTGTGGTGCTCTTTCATGGCATGAAACCATACTGCTGCTGCTGATCATCACCTCTCCTCTTAACCTAGCTTCTGTTACTCTTTCCCAAATCTTCATGCTGTGGCTGATCAACTTTATACCTCTGTAGTTGCTACAGTTCTGCACACCACCCTTGTTCTTGAAAATCGGTACCAGTATGCTTCTTCTCCACTCCTCAGCCATCCTCTCACTTTCCAGGATTGTGTTAAACAATCTAGTTAAAAACCCCACTGCCATCTCTCCTAAACACCTCCATGCCTCCACAGGTATGTCATCAGGACCAACTGCCTTTCCACTCTTCATCCTCTTCATAGCTGCCCTCACTTCCTCCTTGCTAATCCGCTGAACTTCCTGATTCACTATCCCTACATCATCCAACCTTCTCTCTCTCTCATTTTCTTCATTCATCAGCCCCTCAAAGTACTCCTTCCACCTTCTCAGCACACTCTCCTCACTTGTCAGCACATTTCCATCTCTATCCTTGATCGCCCTAACTTGCTGCACATCCTTCCCAGCTTGGTCCCTCTGTCTAGCCAATCAGTACAAGTCCTTTTCTCCTTCCTTAGTGTCTAACCTGTCATACAACTCACCATACGCCTTTTCCTTTGCCTTTGCCACCTCTCTCTTTGCTTTACGCTGCATCTCCTTGTACTCCTGTCTACTTTCTTCATCTCTCTTACTATCCCACTTCTTCTTTGCCAACCTTTTCCTCTGTATACTTTGCTGTACTTCCTCATTCCACCACCAAGTCTCCTTGTCTTCCTTCCTCTGTCCTGATGACACACCAAGTACCTTCCTAGCTGTCTCCCTCACTATTTCTGCAGTGGTTGCCCAGCCATCTGGCAACTCTTCACTACCACCCAGTGCCTGTCTTAACTCCTGCCTGAACTCCACACAACAGTCTTCCTTCTTCAACTTCCACCATTTGATCTTCGGCTGTGTCTTCACTCTCTTCCTCTTCTTGGTCTCCAAAGTCATCCTACAGACCACCATCCGATGCTGCCTGGCTACGTTCTCCCCTGTCACCACCTTGCAGTCTCCAATCCCTTTTAGATGGCGCCTTCTACATAAGATATAGTCCACCTGTGTGCACTTTCCTCCACTCTTGTACGTCACCCTGTGTTCCTCCCTCTTCTTGAAATATGTATTCACCACAGCCATTTCCATCCTTTTCGCAAAATCGACCACCATCTGTCCTTCCACATTTCTCTTCTTGACTCCATACCTCCTCATCACCTCTGTTCCCTTCACCAACATGTCCATTGAAGTCGGCTCCAATCACCCCTCTCTCCTCCTTGGGTACCCTCTCCACCATGTCGTCCAACTCACTCCAGAATTCTTCTTTCTCCTCCATCTCACACCCAACTTGCGGGGCATATGCGCTGATAACATTCAGCAATACACCTTCAATTTCCAGCTTCATACTCATCACTCTGTCTGACACTCTCTTCACCTCCAGCACGCTCTTGACATACTCTTCCTTCAGAATGACCCCTACCCCATTACTCCTCCCATTCACACCATGGTAGAAGAGTTTGAACCCACCTCCGATACTCCTGGCCTTAGTCCCCTTCCACCTGGTCTCTTGCACACACAGTATGCCACCTTTCTTCTTTCTATCATGTCAGCCAGCTCTCTGCCTTTACCAGTCGTAGTGCCAACATTCAAAGTTCCAACTCTCACCTCCACATGCCTACCCTTCCTCCTCTCTAGCTGCCTCTGGACATGCTTTCCCCCTCTCCTTCTCCTTCACCCAACAGTAGCATAGTTTCCACCGACACCCTGCTGGTTAACAGTACCGGTGGCGGTCGTTGGTAACCCGGGCCTCGACCGATCCGGTATGTAAGTCTTCTTTATGATCCGCATATTTGATTTGGCAAAGATTTTACGCCGGATGCCCTTCCTGACGCAACACTCCCCATTTGTCCGGGCTTGGGACCGGCACTAAGGATGCACTGGCTTGTGCATCCTCAGTGGCTGGGTTTAAATTTACCACCTGTACCCGATACAAATCACTATTTACAGCTAAATTTACCAGCTGTACCCAATACAAATCACTATTTACAGCTAAATTTACCACCTGTACCCGATACAAATCACTATTTACAACCAAATTTACCACCTGTACCCGATACAAATCACTATTTACAACCAAATTTACAACCTGTACCCAATACAAATCACTATTTACAACCAAATTTACCACCTGTACCCAATACAAATCACTATTTACAACCAAATTTACCACCTGTACCCAATACAAATCACTATTTACAACCAAATTTACAACCTGTACCCGATACAAATCACTACACCCAAATTTACCACCTGTACCCAATACAAATCACTATTTACACCCAAATTTACCACCTGTACCCAATACAAATCACTATTTACAACCAAATTTACCACCTGTACCCAATACAAATCACTATTTACAACCAAATTTACCACCTGTACCCAATACAAATCACTATTTACAACCAAATTTACAACCTGTACCCGATACAAATCACTACACCCAAATTTACCACCTGTACCCAATACAAATCACTATTTACACCCAAATTTACCACCTGTACCCAATACAAATCACTGTAGTGGTTATGGGGATACATAATTCCCCTTATTGAGCTGGTAGGAATGTTAGTTTACAGCTGCTGTTTCCTCGGTTCGGGTTTACAGTGACACACTTTCGCTGCGCGGGTTTTTTTTGTTGTTGTAATGGTGGAAGGAATAAATGGTGCACGTTGTGTAGCCGAAAGAGAAAGTTGTCACGACTCCTGCTTGAGCTCCTCTACATCACTATTTACAGGCAAATTTACCACCTGTACCCGATACAAATCACTATTTACAGCCAAATTTACCATCTGTACCCGATACAAATCACTATTTACAGCTAAATTTACCACCTGTACCCGATACAAATCACTATTTACAACCAAATTTACCATCTGTACCCGATACAAATCACTATTTACAGCTAAATTTACCACCTGTACCCGATACAAATCACTATTTACAACCAAATTTACCACCTGTACCCAATACAAATCACTAATTACAACCAAATTACCGCCTGTGTGTTATGTCTGCACACTGGGTCATCAGTGCTGCATTTGGGTTAGCGCTGTTCTGTTGTGCTGCAGTCGGTGTGTGATGCCTTTATGGTTGTTCTTGAATTGATTGGTTGAGTCTGCTGTAAGGGATTTTTTTAAATGGAGAGTAAAACGAACATTGTGTTGACGCTGATACTGAGTCATGGTGTGATCCTTCAAACACAATATTGGCGACAAAGATGTCTGATAGTCCTCTTCCACAACCTGCCCCCGTTCTGGCATTGCCTGGCGAGCCTCCAATACGCCCATTTCACGCCGCGGCCATCTTGGATTTTAAAAAAACCAAGTGGTGGGAACTTAGCCACGCCCCCTTCTTACTCAATCGGAAATCAATGCAGCCGGGGCAGAGACTGAAGAGGACTGTGCAGACACAGGCCATGATGAGAGGAATTGAGTTGGAGCCCGTTGCAGCTATACAGTATGAGAAGTAACTGGACACTCGGTCTCCACTTGCGGTTTCGCCATCAACCCCAGCGCCCCACATTTGGGTGCCTCCCCTGACCGAAAGGTGGTGGATGACTCCGGTCAGCTTCAGGGACTGCTGGAAATCAAGTGTCCTGATGTGGACAGCTTTGTGGAGTGCACGTACCTTTCTCCAAGACCAGATGGATCTTTTGCTCTCAAACACAGCCATGGCTTCTACGTCAGATGATGGGACAAATGGGAATCACAGGGATGATGTGGTGGGACTTTTTTGTGAAGTGCCGAGATGACTACCACCTGGAGCGGAGCTACTGTGATGCGGAGGAATGGGAGAATATGAAAACTAAGTTGGATCTTTTCTTCTTCGAGTACTTTCTGCCTCTCCTGTGCCAGTGAGGAGAGACACACACACAGGGCTGTATTCAAAGAAGCTGTTTAACCACAATAAAATAAAAAATAAGCTACATTTCATTTTTATACTGTACATTCAATATTTATACATTAGATTGTCCCATCTACAATATTTTCATTCTTTGTCCTTTAACTTTAACAAAACTGTTGGTTCATTTTAAACTAAAATATGTTGGGTCAACTGTCATCCTGTTGTAGCAATAAACTGGAACTGGCTACCAACTCAAATCATCAATTGTTTACTAAACTAAGATAGTGATTGCTCATCTCAAGGTGTGGGCTAAAAAATGGGACTGTACTGAAATGAAGTTAAATATGTTTCAATCTATCTAAGGTTTATGTGCACTATTTTCTTGTCAGCTGAATTTAACAAAGGTTTAAAAGAGTGGTCCCTGAAAATGTGTTAGGAGAGCACACACAGTCCCCAGTTGGTTGACTGTTCCACTTAGTGAAAGGGGTATGACTCCATCAAACATGTGGTACTCCTTTATGCGTCTTATTGACCGCTGGACGTGTATTCTCAAGCCAGCAATACTCTGTGTGTCTGTGAGCTCATCACAGCTAAACTGTCCACTTGGGCCTAAAAATGCAGGGATGACAAGTTTTACATCTATTTCATCGAGCAGGTCTTTGATAAGGAAGCCCTTATCGGCCATGACCTCATCACCTGACTCTAAGAGGTCCAGAACACCTGACCTCTTACTTATCTCCTTATCAGAAATACCTCCTGTGTATAGATTACTTACCAGGCTAACTGACCCTGAGGGAGTGATCCCAATTAGGGATTTCAGTGTAGTGTTACTTTTATAATGGGAGTATGTCATGGTGTTCAAAACCTTCCAACTAGCTGTCTCGATGCGGATCTCTGTGCAGTCTAGTATCACTTTTGTGTTTGGGTAGAATACCCTGAATACTGGTGGCATTAGCTTGTCTACTGCTGCTCTGCTAGGCCATATTGGGAGGGTCCCTAACATAAAGAGCAAATAGTTGGCCCACGTCGTACAGTTCCTGCTGACTGTGGCCGGCGACACATTGAATCGTACAGATAAATCCAGAGCAAAAAAGCCCTGCCTCACACGGCACAAGAACAGGAAAAACTGATCAATCAGCCATAAATGCTCTGCATGGAAGCCAGACACAGAAATGTGTTCTAGGTTATGGCTGTTGCTTTGCATTTGAGTCCATCGCACCATGGACTCTGCAGTAGGCTGTAAAGCTAAGAGGAGTGCTTTGAGGGTGTGGTAATCCTTAAAACCAGTGTAAAACCTGATCAGATTGGGCGCACACTGGAAGCGTTCTAGACCAAAACGCTCACTTTTCAGCTTTTTATTTTCGTCCTCCAGGAAAGCGATGCGTTTCTTTACTGCGTCAAGCTGGTCTTCCACAGAAAGGGGCTTCACGTCGTAGTCATGATCAGGTAGAGTCGCCCAAACCTCACTGGACACATGAGGATATGTCCTACATGTGGGAAGCAATATAAATCCACACATTTTCCTGTTATCAAGATGATGTGTCAGAACGGAGCTATCCACTATTGAAAGGTTAGTGAATATATATATACATATTATACATATTATACAATGCAGTAATCTCCATGTTTGAAAAATTGTATTGTACTGACAGTAACAACTCACCTATCTCCCTCATGTTCCTCTTCATGTTCCTCTTCATCTTCTTCCGCTATTAAGTCACCAATGCGACTACAAACAGGAGCAAACATTTTTCAACGTCAAACTTCTGTCTCCCTTCTAATGTTTTAGTCACAGTGAAACTGGTCACCCCAATATTATTTAACTGGCTGTACATGGTGCAACCTCTGCAGCTCAATGCATACAGTAGGCCTACATGTACATAATGTCTGTTGCAATAATAGCAGGAGGAGTAAACATTTAGCCATATGGCATCTTAATGTGGAATTTAGTTGTAAACATGAGTGCACAGTGTTAGCTGGATGTTGTCATGAAAATGATTTTAGGATGTTGATGAAATGAAACATAATACCTGCCATTAACAGCTTGTATTTTTAGGGTTCCTGTTCGTGGTGGTCAACCTGCTGGGGAGGTGACACCCGAGTCAGCAGATGAGTGAGTAACGTTTACAGTTATTATAGCTCTGCATGACCTGCTGCGATGTCTGTCTGCTAGTAAAGTTAGTAAACTTAGCTTCCTCCTTGGCATAGGTTGATTTGACCATGGGAAAATGGTGGGTAGAGTTCCGGGTTTCAGTTTTGTCAGCCCAAGAAACGTCTTGCGAAAACAGTCCTCGGTGAAGTGCTGTGAGCACACCCTGGTGTTGTCTGTGATCTATAATGACAAATGATATCTGACGTTACGGTCAGCAACATGTTAACTGTTATGGTTGTAGTTAGACCAGAAAGCTAGCTAACAACGTTGCTAGGGAGCTAGCTAGCTAGCTATCCAGCCAGCTAGCTAGGTAAAGGTGACGGTATTGGTAGTTACCTGAAAATGTGGCCCTGTATCCCTCCTAATTTTCACCACCCATGCCTTACGGGTGTGCAGGCGTTTGGGGAAGCGGTGAAACGTCAAGGATTTATCTCTTTCCCTTCTTTGATAGGAGCTGCAGGATGGTACACAGCAGTACGACATGTTGCTTCCAACAGTGTTTTCAATGAAGTAAGAAGGGGGCGTGGCTAACTTTCCACGGCTTGATTTTTTTAAATCCAAGATGGCCGCGGCGTGAAATGGGCGTATACCCGGACTCGCTGGTTACAGTCCTTCGAAACCTACCTCATAGCCTCGGGGTAGACCAAAGTGAGCACGTTTCGCAGACGGCTCTGGTACAGCACTGCTTGGGAGCTGAGGGTCAGCGGGTGCTCGGGACGCTAGGGACCATCACTGACTATAACACAGCTGTGGGGCTTCTGAGCACCCATTTCGCTGCTCCACAAAGTGCCCTCCTTTGGCGATTTTTATTCCGTCAGCACCACCAACTGCCCGGTGAGTCTGCGCAGCAGTATGTAGCTAATTTGCAAGGGCTGGCTAGCTCGTGCAAGTTTGGCGCGCTGCAGGACGAGATGGTCCGCGACCAGCTGATTGAACACACCAACAGCGCGAAGGTGCGTGAGACACTTTGACTTGAACCAGATGATCTATTGCTGTCTAGACCAATTGCCATTGCATTGCAAGTGGAGAGAGCAGCTGAGTGTGCAGCTATGCTACCTACACAGCAAGTGGCCACCCCCAGTCAAGTTGCCTCCTCAGATTGCTCTCTTTACTCGAGGCTTCCCCCCCGCGACGCTTCCCAGCCAAAGCGAAGCCGACCCGGACTCCTCGGATGTCATGCAACTGGGGCAACGACAGTGTTCTTTGCCCCGCCCACAACAGCCCTGCGGTAACTGTGGATCTCGGTCTCCCGCCTCAAGGGCCCAGAACTGTCCAGCCCGTGGCCAGACATGCTGTAGCTGCGGTAGCAAAATTATTTTGCTAACGTCTGTCGCTCCTCCCCAGGTGGGCCAGAGAGCCATGCCCCCCAGTCTGCACCCACCATGATTCACAATGTGACCCCTGGGCCAGTGCCATTCAAATCATGTATAGTCAACCGCAATGTGTGCATTCCTCTGCTGTTGGACACCGGCGCCAGCGTGTCTCTTCTGAATGTTGATACTTACAGACAATTTTTCAGTTCACTACCGCTGTCCGCACCCTCAGCTGCCCTGTGCGGCAGATGGTGACTCCAGAATTGATCTGGTCGGCTCTCTCCAAGTGACTGTCCGCTATGGAACCAAGCTTGTGCCCAGTGTTGTCCTTCATGTTGCCCTGCCGTGGGGCCAACCTGATGGGCCTGGACCTGTTCTCTGCTCTGGGGTTCACCCTCTTGCACACACAGGGGGGGGGGGGGGGGTCAGTAATCCTGACTTTCGTCATGCCATGGCAGCAAAAATGGCCATCACTGTTTGAGGGTCTGGGCTGCCTCTCTGCCTCTCCCAACCTCTCCTTGATCCTTCTGTGAAACCCATCATCCAGCCACTGCTCCACATCCTGCTGGCTCTCCATGATGGGATCTCAACCGAGCTGCAACAGCTGCTGGAAGCTGGCATCATTGAGCCAGTGGACGCTTCACCCTGGATCTCAAACCTCATGGTGGCTAAGAAGAAATCGCCACCTTCGTGACGTGTGACGCGTCGGCCACATTGATAGGGGCTGTGCTGTCGCAGATCCAGAACGGCGTGGAGAAGCCCATCGCCTTCGCCTCCCTTGCCCTTAACCAGAGCGAGCAGCGGTACTCTGTGGGTGAGTGTGAGGCATTAGCCTGCATCTGGGCCTGTGAAAGGTGGCGCCTGTACCTCTATGGCTGCTCCTTCACCCCCAGGACAGATCACCAGGCACTGACAGCGCTGCTGTCCACATCTGGAACAGGCCACAGACCCCTGAGGCTACACCACTGGTCCGACCGCCTCCGCCAGTACAACTTTAGCCTACAGTTCACCCCGGGCAGAGACAATGTTGTGGCTGACCTACTCCATCTCTGCCCCAGCCTTACACATGGGCACTGACTATGTGGAACAGGACATTATTCAATTGCTACACACCCCCCTCCAGGCCACTATCTCTCTGCAGGAGCTGAAGGAAGCCTCCGAACAGGACCCTGTCCTCTCTCAGCTCTGCACCTACACCCAGAATGGCGGCCCTCACAAGGTCCCAGAGGAGCTGGCTGCGTTCTCCCGAGTCAAACAGGAGCTCTCCTGCTGGAATGACACCTGTGTGGCACGCAGGCTTTGCACAGTGGTCCCAGGTGCTCTGCGTGCGGGTGTGTTGACCATGGCGCATGAGGTCCACCTGGGCATTGTGAAGCTAAAACAGTGATGCCGAGACCTGGTGTCGTGGCCAGGGATAGACAGAGACATTGAGGCCCTGGTCAAGGCCTGTTCTGCCTGCCTCATGAGTGGCAAGACTGGCCACCAGGCTCCCCCACCCCTGCAACCTCTTGCCACTGACAGACGGCCTCAGAGCACACCTGGCTCAAGGGTGCTCCGTCTGTAATACAACCCAATTTCCCCCCGGGGATGAATAAAGTATTCTGATTCTGACCACTACTACTACTACCACCACTACTACCACCACTAGTACTACTGCTACTACTACCATTACTCCTAATACTACCACTACTGCTACTACCACCACTACTTCTACTATTACTACCACTGCAAATATGATGTTTCCATTTCTTGAAGCCGATCTGCTAACACTGTGCCCCCTGCTGGTGCCACACTGCCAAGTCCTGAGTGTTCCAGCCATCCATCATCCAAGCCGCTTATCCTGCTCTCAGGGTCGCAGGGATGCTGGAGCCTATCCCAGCAGTCATTGGGCGGCAGGCGGTGAGACACCCTGGACAGACCGCCAGGCCATGTCCAAATACTTTTGGCCAGAGACACAACACACATGGCAAAAAAAATCTGACTGTTACCAACTCTCTCTCTCTCTCTCTCTCTCTCTCTCTCTCTCTCTCTCTCTCTCTCTCTCTCTCTCTCTCTCTCTCTCTCTCTCTCTCTCTCTCTCTCTCTCTCTCTCTCTCTCTCTCTCTCTCTCTCTCTCTCTCTCTCTCTCTCTCTCTCTCTCTCTCTCTCTCTCTCTCTCTCTCACACACACACACACACACACACACACACACACGTATTTCCAGCATGAACAACAGAGCCCAGCTGACCGGGGGGTGGGGGGGTTACGTTTTATATGAATCTTATTAAGTTTATATTGTCCATGATGACCTTCTGTTAACTAATAAATGTTCAACTGAAAATGTACTGTTTGTCCTCACTACTCCATTAGAGCAACCTTAGTACTACATTAGTTCTACAAGAGTACTTTACTGCTACTACATTATTACTATATTCACCTTAAATGTGTTTTTGTCTCGTCATGAGGAAGTAGTTTTCTCGGCATGGGGGAGTGGTTTTCTCGTCACGAGGAAGTAGTTTTCTCGGCATGGGGAAGTAGTTTTCTCGTCATGGGGAAGTATTTTTCTAGTTTTCTCGCCATGGGGAAGTAGTTTTCTCGTCATTGGGAAGTAGTTTTCTAGTTTTCTCGTCACAGGGAAGTAGTTTTCTCGTCATTGGGAAGTAGTTTTCTAGTTTTCTCATCATGGGGAAGTAGTTTTATCGTCATGAGGAAGTAGTTTTCTCGTCATTGGGAAGTAGTTTTATCGTCATGAGGAAGTAGTTTTCTCATCATGGGGAAGTAGTTTTCTCGTCATTGGGAAGTAGTTTTCTCGTCATGAGGAAGTAGTTTTCTCGTCATGGGTAAGTAGTTTTCTCGGCATGGGGAAGTAGTTTTCTCGCCATGGGGAAGTAGTTTTCTAATTTTCTCATCATGGGGAAGTAGTTTTCTCGCCATAGGGAAGTAGTTTTCTCATCATGGGCAAGTAGTTCTCGCCACAGGGAAGTAGTTTTCTCGCCATAGGGCAGTAGTTTTCTCGTCACGGGGAAGTAGTTTTCTCGTCACGGGGAAGTAGTTTTCTCGTCACGGGGAAGTAGTTTTCTCGTCATGGGAAGTAGTTTTCTAGTTTTCTCATCATGGGGAAGTAGTTTTCTCGTCATGAGGAAGTATTGGGACCCTGCGCGCTGTGTGCACTGCATATGGTGTGGCTTTGTCCTTGAACTGTATCTTTACAGGCTCTGTCTTGAGAGTGCCATGCTCTCCAAATGCATTATGAACCTCCTCAAATCGATTCACAAGGCCCATCTCTGCTGCAGTGGAACGGCTGAGTAAGTTATTGACACCCTGCCCTCTGATAACTTACACTGGGAATGAGTATGACTTGCCCTTGTACATGGTGCATGCTTGAAATTGCCCTTGACAATTCAGTTGACCCCCCTGGACTGCATAGTGAAATGCTGGTCTGCTTTAGTTCTCTCTCTGGAATTAGCATATTGAAAGTCTCTTCACACATAACACTAGCGTCTGCTCCAGTATCAATCTTAAACTCCACTGGTGTTGCACCAATGAGAAGCTGCACTGTCCATTTTTCATCACTCAAGTTTGCATTCAGTGATCCCAGAAAGTATGCACACTGCTCATCAGTCTTTGTAACTTCACTCACCGATTTGCTCTTACACATTCTCTCCCAATGTCCATTTTTGTTGCACTTGTTGCATGCTGATTTGAACGCTGGGCATCTTTCCTGGTTTTTGTGTTGCATTTTCCCACATCTGCCGCACTTTCCTCCGCGCTGCGTGTTTCTGGAGTCTTTGCCTCCTTTCTGTTTAGCGTTACGTTGCCATTTCCGGTCTTTCTTCCACGCGCCCTGTGCGTGCACCTCTTGCACAGCTGCTGCAGCGCTTGTAGCTTCCCCTTGCTTGCTAGTTTGCATGCTAACGGTCTCTGACTGACGCACTGACCGTATTGTTTGTGCTGGCGTGAGATCATTCACGAGTTGCAACGTACGAGACTGCTCTTATCTAGAATCCCTACCACGACCCGGTCCCGAATATTCTCCTCCCTGTTCATCCCGAACTCGCAGCGCTCTGACAGCTCATAAAGGGCTCTGACGGCTCATAAAGGGCTCTGACAGCTCATAAAGGGCTCTGACGGCTCATAAAGCGCTCTGACGGCTCATAAAGGGCTCTGACGGCTCATATAGGGCTCTGACGGCTCATAAAGGGCTCTGACGGCTCATAAAGGGCTCTGACAGCCCATTAAGGGCTCTGACGGCTCATAAAGGGCTCTGACAGCTCATAAAGGGCTCTGACAGGTCATAAAGGGCTCTGACAGCTCATAAAGGGCTCTGACGGCTCATAAAGGGCTATAGGGTTATATTCCGTTTAGGGGAAAGTACTCGTTGTATTTATCCATGACTACACTGTAATCCTTCTCGTGTGCTGCTTCAGCAGCAGTGAAAGACTTGAAAACATTCCTCTGCTTCACTCCCCGTCGCATAAATTAGAGGACTAACTTGTACTTCACCAGCCTCCTGGTGGAGCTTGGTCGCCATTCTGAACCTCTCGAAGCGTCTCTTGCAGTCAGTCCATTCCGTCGGTTTATCAGAGCTAAAGCTTCCCGGGGGGCTAAACGTCGCCATATTCACTATCTTAGTGAATATGTGCCTCGCCTCTCACACCACGTGATAAATCAGGGACTGTCCAGTCAAACGGAGCAGGTTAGGTGTCCACTTTATTCAGCTAACAGGTCAGCTCGCATGTACGCAACACCACCTTCACGCATCCAGTCTACTGTCGTAAAACCCCTTTCATGTACGGCCACATCTCACACTTTCCGTCACTGTCGTGCACATTACCGTATTACCCAGAGCCCTAGCAAGAGAGAGTTGCGTCAATGCGGGGTCAGAACGCGAGAGGGTCACGTGGGTCATGTAGCCGCCGAATAGTTCCAAACGAAGCTCGGCGGCTCATTTAAATGAGCTGCTTAGCCGCCATTTCTGCTAAGTACTGACCGATATGTTCAGATTTTAACATTTATATAGAGATAGTACAGATGTATTCCAACGTGACGCATATTCTATGCGCACTGTTTGGAACTATCCGGGGCTCCCATGATCCGCCATTGCTGTGGCCCATTGAGGTGTAGGGAGCTGACGTAGCTCTCTGTTTGTAGGGCTCTGGCCTTCACCCTAATACCGTGACAGACTCGAGGAGGGCTCGCCATTAACAGCTCACACCACTGTGCTGGGGCAGCTGCTCTGCGGTTACTTCACCACAACCCTTCTTTGGGTAAGAAACGGTTACATACCCGATATCAGATGTCCTCCGCAGATCTTCACCTTTGGTATTTGATCTTCTTTTTAGAAAACATATTTCTGATTTTCTCCCAATTTAGCGGCCAATCGATCCCTGTTTTAGTTGAAACACCCACCCTCGTACTGCATGCGTTCGCCAACTGCGTCGCTCCGGCCTGCAGTCCGGAAGGAGACGCCTCGCCACTTCCGGGACAAGGCGACTCCAGGCCGAACCACTGCCCCCCCCCCCCCACACACAGAGAGACGCAGTCATGTGACGAACACAAGCCGATTCCGCCCCCCCAATACAGCGCTGCCAATTACTGCTGCTGCTGCTGCTGCTGCTGCTGCATGGAGTCCGGCCATAGTCGGATCTTACGGTCCCCAGTGGGCAACTGCATCCACACGAAGCCGATGCTTGGACCGCTGCACCACCGCGGACCCGGTATATACCTCTTTCAAGGATGAGGATGTGCACACCCTTGATAGGGAGGCACACTGCTTTGAATGGGGAGTCAAAGGGGTCCTCCATGTGAAGAGGGAACGACCATACCTGAACTGGGGGGGGGGGTCTAAAAGTACATCTGTCACCATCTTACAATGCTGTGATTGCAACAATTCCCCAACCCTCTGTGAACAGTACACATGCCCACTGTAACTCTAGTTAATGGTCACGCCATATTTGCATATGAAACTGGCGGTTGTTTTAGGTGGTTATACCACTGTATTGTTTATAAGGGTGGGGACATCTGCAGTCAGGTGAGACTGAAGAGGTCGCTTAGATGATGATGAAATGTTTCTGTCAATAAACATTGGGTCCAGATGAACTGATTCAACCTTCTGTTATCTGTCTATATAATAACACTTCATAGCCTGCAATAACTCCTTCTACTATGACTCTGGTCTAACCTGGACTAATTGTCTCTATATGTAACTCTGGTCTAAGCTGGACTAATTGTCTCTATATGTAACTCTGGTCTAAGCTGGACTAATTGTCTCTATATGTAACTCTGGTCTAAACTGGACTAATTGTCTCTATATGTAACGCTGGTCTAAGCTGGACTAATTGTCTCTATATGTAACTCTGGTCTAACCTGGACTAATTGTCTCTATATGTAACTCTGGTCTAACCTGGACTAATTGTCTCTATATGTAACTCTGGTCTAACCTGGACTAATTGTCTCTATATGTAACTCTGGTCTAAGCTGGACTAATTGTCTCTATATGTAACTCTGGTTTAAACTGGACTAATTGTCTCTATATGTAACTCTGGTCTAAGATGGACTAATTGTCTCTATATGTAACTCTGGTCTAAGCTGGACTAATTGTCTCTATATGTAACTCTGGTCTAAGATGGACTAATTGTCTCTATATGTAACTCTGGTCTAAGCTGGACTAATTGTCTCTATATGTAACTCTGGTCTAAGCTGGACTAATTGTCTCTATATGTAACTCTGGTCTAAGCTGGACTAATTGTCTCTATATGTAACTCTGGTCTAAGCTGGACTAATTGTCTCTATATGTAACTCTGGTCTAAACTGGACTAATTGTCTCTATATGTAACGCTGGTCTAAGCTGGACTAATTGTCTCTATATGTAACTCTGGTCTAAGCTGGACTAATTGTCTCTATATGTAACTCTGGTCTAACCTGGACTAATTGTCTCTATATGTAACTCTGGTCTAACCTGGACTAATTGTCTCTATATGTAACTCTGGTCTAAGCTGGACTAATTGTCTCTATATGTAACTCTGGTTTAAACTGGACTAATTGTCTCTATATGTAACTCTGGTCTAAGATGGACTAATTGTCTCTATATGTAACTCTGGTCTAAGCTGGACTAATTGTCTCTATATGTAACTCTGGTCTAAGCTGGACTAATTGTCTCTATATGTAACTCTGGTCTAAGCTGGACTAATTGTCTCTATATGTAACTCTGGTCTAAGCTGGACTAATTGTCTCTATATGTAACTCTGGTCTAAAATGAACTAATTGTCTCTATATGTAACTCTGGTCTAACCTGGACTAATTGTCTCTATATGTAACTCTGGTCTAAACTGGACTAATTGTCTCTATATGTAACTCTGGTCTAAGCTGGACTAATTGTCTCTATATGTAACTCTGGTCTAAACTGGACTAATTGTCTCTATATGTAACTCTGGTCTAAGATGGACTAATTGTCTCTATATGTAACTCTGGTCTAAGCTGGACTAATTGTCTCTATATGTAACTCTGGTCTAAGCTGGACTAATTGTCTCTATATGTAACTCTGGTCTAAGCTGGACTAATTGTCTCTATATGTAACTCTGGTCTAAGCTGGACTAATTGTCTCTATATGTAACTCTGGTCTAAAATGAACTAATTGTCTCTATATGTAACTCTGGTCTAACCTGGACTAATTGTCTCTATATGTAACTCTGGTCTAAACTGGACTAATTGTCTCTATATGTAACTCTGGTCTAAGCTGGACTAATTGTCTCTATATGTAACTCTGGTCTAAACTGGACTAATTGTCTCTATATGTAACTCTGGTCTAAGATGGACTAATTGTCTCTATATGTAACTCTGGTCTAAACTGGACTAATTGTCTCTATATGTAACTCTGGTCTAAGCTGGACTAATTGTCTCTATATGTAACTCTGGTCTAAGCTGGACTAATTGTCTCTATATGTAACTCTGGTCTAAGCTGGACTAATTGTCTCTATATGTAACTCTGGTCTAAGCTGGACTAATTGTCTCTATATGTAACTCTGGTCTAAACTGGACTAATTGTCTCTATATGTAACTCTGGTCTAAGCTGGACTAATTGTCTCTATATGTAACTCTGGTCTAAGATGGACTAATTGTCTCTATATGTAACTCTGGTCTAAGCTGGACTAATTGTCTCTATATGTAACTCTGGTCTAAACTGGACTAATTGTCTCTATATGTAACTCTGGTCTAAACTGGACTAATTGTCTCTATATGTAACTCTGGTCTAAGCTGGACTAATTGTCTCTATATGTAACTCTGGTCTAAGCTGGACTAATTGTCTCTATATGTAACTCTGGTCTAAACTGGACTAATTGTCTCTATATGTAACTCTGGTCTAAGCTGGACTAATTGTCTCTATATGTAACTCTGGTCTAAACTGGACTAATTGTCTCTATATGTAAGTCTGGTCTAAGCTGGACTAATTGTCTCTATATGTAACTCTGGTCTAAGCTGGACTAATTGTCTCTATATGTAACTCTGGTCTAAGCTGGACTAATTGTCTCTATATGTAACTCTGGTCTAACCTGGAGTAACTGTGGCTACATGCCAATGGCATGTGGTCAGGGTAGGCAGGGTGACAATCCTAATAACCATACAAAAAATTCATAACGACATATCAAAATCTCACCCTAGTTACAAGTATGCTGTGTTATAACGAATTTTAATGATATATTTATGTCCTTGTACTTTTTAAGTCCTTGAACTTCTGACACGCCGTATAGCGCACAAGCTCGCCTACTTGTTCAGTGGGAGGGGTAGGCGCTGCTTTGTCAGGATTGTCTTCAACGTTGTGATGTTTGGAGTTTGTAAATCTATACAAAGTTTGCATTGATATTTATTGTTCACTTTTACAAATATATACAAATGTAGAGTCCACAAAGGTATGCAACTGGTTGTGTAGCTGAACTGAAGTGTTTAGTAATGGATTTCACAAAGCTATACAACATTTGAATTGATATTTATTGTTCATGTTTCGTCCTCTAGTTTGTATTGATATTTATTGTTCATTTTTACAAATCTATACAAATGTAGAGTCCACAAAGGTACGCCACTGTTCTTTGTTGTGCTTTGGTGATTTTGTGTTTTCTAAGACACTGGCTAAAGGTGAAATGGAGTACTGTGAATGACAGGAGTACATGAGTCATATATGGCTTCTTCCCAAGTCACACTCCTTTCTTTTTTTACTTGTAGTTCTGCCGTGTTTTTGTCAGGCTGGCTCGAGGCATCACGTCACAGTTTCTTTTCACTGAGTAACAATTCATCTCCCACTAACACATCAGAAACAGTCCTGAAAGTTTTCAACCATTTTGAAGTTTACAGATGTGTGCAAGTCATCTCAGTTCGTCTTGCGTTTCTACAAATCCGTGCAGTTACTCATAAATAATATTTACTGTTCACTTTCACTATACCATGTATGTGATGATGTTGATTCACTTTTTAAAATGTGTACAGCTTGTTATACGATGTAGCTGAACTGGACTGGGATGTAACTGAACAGGAGAAGCAGTAATGATGGGATACATGCTGTTATAGGTTTACCTTCTCACCACCTGTCTCCTAATATGCTGATGACACTGTATCTTATATGTTTGTCTCCGAATATGCTGATGACACTGTATCTTATATGTTTGTCTCCGAATATGCTGATGACACTGTATCTTATACGTTTGTCTCCGAATATGCTGATGACACTATATCTTATACGTTTGTCTCCCAATATGCTGATGACACTGCATCTTATACGTTTGTCTCCTAATATGCAGATGACACTATCTTATACGTTCGTCTCCTAATATGCTGATGACACTGTCTTATACGTTTGTCTCCCAATATGCTGATGACACTGTATCTTATACGTTTGTGTTATGCTCGCGCACCAGAACCCGACCCGTGTGGCGAAACCCAAGGCAGACAGACACAGAATGACAGTTCAAAATCCAAAAAGGCGGTTTTATTGGGGGAGGGGAATAACAAGGAGGGGAGATAACAAATGCTGCCACTAAATAATAAATGGAATAGAGTGGGGGGAATGTATGGTGCAGAAGCGTTGTGTTAGTGGCATGTGTGAATAAACTATGTGTGGTGTCCCGTGGTTTGCGTGTATAACTATGTGTGAGTGTTCTTAGCCTATGTGTGGTGCGGTATGTAAATGACCAGGAGTCGTTGAATAATGTGCGTGCACCTGGCAAGAAAGTCCAGTCCGTGATCCAAAAAGGGTTGTCCGAGGAAGTCCGGGTCCGAGATCCGGGAAGTCGAGTCCGAAAGGAGGGGTCAAGGTAGAGGGACACGGGGGGAGATCGCTGGAGAGGTCCGGGGAAAAACGTGAAGGTCGCTGGGGACGAGGGAGACGCGGGGAGCCGTGGAAGTCGCGGAAAGAGAGTCTTGGGAGACTTCCGGTAGCGTGCTGCCTGATGGCCGCAGGTGTGCCTGATGGATGATGGCAAACACCTGGTGCAGTGCAGCGCTCGTCTCCTCAGAGCGCGAGCCGAGCGCTCGGATGTTTCCGGCACGTCCGAGCTGGGGGAGTGGCTTGAACGTGCCAGGGGGGCAGCTCGGGGCGGTGTAACCACAACAGTTTGTCTCCTAATATGCTGATGACACTGTATCTTATACGTTTGTCTCCTAATATGCTGATGACACTGTATCTTATACGTTTGTCTCCTAATATGCTGATGACACTGTATCTTATACGTTTGTCTCCTAATATGCTGATGACACTGTATCTTATGCGTTTGCTTCTACATGGTGTTGGGTAACAGCCCTAAGTGACTAACTGCTACTTTCACGTGTTGTCCAAAAACGAGTGTTTTTAATTGATCTACAGGTGACCTCAATACATATGATGTCCCCGGTCTGTCACCTCAGCACCCAGTTTATTTGCATGAATTCACTCTCAGTTCTGCTATCAGTCATTTTATTATACTTCATAATACTGGACATGAATTAATGGAATGGTACATCATTTAAATATATGTATTTGTGTATTTTACATATATCAAACTACACATTTTTACCACAAATGTTTCTTTGTGTTCTTCTTTTCAGATAATGTTTTAACAATATGTACAATTAGTATCTCATAACTGCCGTTTGTAGTGAACACAATGACGACCACCATGGTTTGGGAAATCTCAGGAAGGCAGTGGTGTTACTTAGTCATCTCACAGCTATCAAACGCCATATAAAACAAGAAAAAAGTACTTCATATATACTTGGACAATATTGTTGTTTAGGTTTTCATTTGGAGTGTAGTTCAGCCAGGGGGCACAATATTCTAGAATTCTGTGGCTGTTGGAAGAATGAAGAAGGGTCAGGTTGTTATAAAACATTAGAGAGGATGTAATGTGGATGTGTGAATGTGCCCCCTGCCTACCCAGCAGACACTGACCTCACGAAACCTGGCTGCCATACACTGATGAGCCAGAACACTATCACCATGTCTCTAACATGCTGCTGGTCTCTCTGCATTGTACATATGTCTAACAAGCTGATGGTCTCTCTGCATGGTACATGTGGCTAACATGCTGCTAGTCTCTCTGCATAGTACATGTGTCTAACATGCTGCTGGTCTCTCTGCATGGTACATATGTCTAACAAGCTGATGGTCTCTCTGCATGGTACATGTGTCTAACATGCTGCTGGTCTCTCTGCATGGTACATATGTCTAACATACTGCTGGTCTCTCTGCATGGTACATGTGTCTAAAATGCTGTTGGTCTCTCTGTATAGTGTATAGGGCTAACATGCTGCTAGTCTCTGCATGGTACATGTGGCTAACATGTTGCTGGTCTCTCTGCATGGTACATGTGGCTAACATGATGCTGGTCCATGTCTCTACATGGTACATGTGGCTAACATGATGCTGGTCCATGTCTCTGTATGGTACATGTGTCTAACATGCTGCTGGTCTCTCTGTATGGTACGTGTGGCTAAAATGCTGCTGGTGTCTCTGCATGATACATGTGTCTAAATGGCTGCTGGTCTCTCTGCATGATACATGTGTCTAACATGATGCTGGTCTATGTCTCTGTATGGTACATGTGTCTAACATGCTGCTGGTCTGTCTGCATGGTACATGTGTTTACCATGCTGCTGGTCTCTCTGTATGGTGCATGTGTCTAACATGCTGCTGGTCCATGTCTCTGTATGGTCCACGTGTCTAAAATGCTGCTTGTCTCTCTACATGGTAAATGTGTCGGACATTGCTGCTGGTCTCTCTGCATGGTACATGTGGCTAACATGCTGCTGGTCTCTCTGCATGGTACATGTGTCTGACATGCTGCTGGTCTCTCTGCATGGTACATGTGTCTAGCATGCTGCTGGTCTCTCTGCATGATACATGTGTCTAACATGATGCTGGTCTATGTCTCTGTATGGTACATGTGTCTAACATGCTGCTGGTCTGTCTGCATGGTACATGTGTTTACCATGCTGCTGGTCTCTCTGTATGGTGCATGTGTCTAACATGCTGCTGGTCTCTCTGCATGATACATCTGTCTACCATGCTGCTGGTCTCTCTGCATGATACATCTGTCTACCATGCTGCTGGTCTCTCTGTATGGTACATGTGTCTAATATGCTGCTGGTCTCTCTGTATGGTACATGTGTCTAACATGCTGCTGGTCTGTCTGCATGGTACATGTGTCTAACATGCTGCTGGTCTCTCTGTATGGTGCATGTGTCTGACATTCTGCTGGTCTCTCTGTATGGTACATGTGTCTAATATGCTGCTGGTCTCTCTGTATGGTACATGTGTCTAACATGCTGCTGGTCTGTCTGTATGGTACATGTGTCTAACATGCTGCTGGTCTCTCTGCATGATACATGTGTCTAACATGCTGCTGGTCTCTCTGTATGGTACATGTGTCTAACATGCTGCTGGTCTGTCTGCATGGTACATGTGTTTACCATGCTGCTGGTCTCTCTGTATGGTGCATGTGTCTAACATGCTGCTGGTCTCTCTGTATGGTGCATGTGTCTGACATGCTGCTGGTCCATGTCTCTGCATGGTACATGTGTCTAACATGCTGCTGGTCTCTCTGCATGATACATGTGTCTAACATGCTGCTGGTCTGTCTGCATGGTGCATGTGTCTGACATGCTGCTGGTCTGTCTGCATGATACATGTGTCTAACATGCTGCTGGTCTCTCTGTATGGTGCATGTGTCTAACATGCTGCTGGTCTCTCTGCATGATACATGTGTCTAACATGCTGCTGGTCTGTCTGCATGGTGCATGTGTCTGACATGCTGCTGGTCTCTCTGCATGGTACATGTGTCTAACATGATGCTGGTCTATGTCTCTGTATGGTAAATGTGTCTAACATGCTGCTGGTCTGTCTGCATGTTACATGTGTTTACCATGCTGCTGGTCTCTCTGTATGGTGCATGTGTCTAACATGCTGCTGGTCTCTCTGCATGATACATCTGTCTACCATGCTGCTGGTCTCTCTGTATGGTACATGTGTCTAATATGCTGCTGGTCTCTCTGTATGGTACATGTGTCTAACATGCTGCTGGTCTGTCTGCATGGTACATGTGTCTAACATGCTGCTGGTCTCTCTGTATGGTGCATGTGTCTGACATGCTGCTGGTCTCTCTGTATGGTACATGTGTCTAATATGCTGCTGGTCTCTCTGTATGGTACATGTGTCTAACATGCTGCTGGTCTGTCTGCATGGTACATGTGTCTAACATGCTGCTGGTCTCTCTGCACGATACATGTGTCTAACATGCTGCTGGTCTCTCTGTATGGTGCATGTGTCTAACATGCTGCTGGTCTCTCTGCATGGTACATGTGTCTAACATGCTGCTGGTCTGTCTGCATGGTGCATGTCTCTAACATGCTGCTGGTCTCTCTGTATGGTGCATGTGTCTAACATGCTGCTGGTCTCTCTGCATGGTACATGTGTCTAACATGCTGATGGTCTGTCTGCATGGTACATGTGTCTAACATGCTGATGGTCTCTCTGCATGGTGCATGTCTCTAACATGCTGCTGGTCTCTCTGTATGGTGCATGTGTCTAACATGCTGCTGGTCTCTCTGCATGGTACATGTGTCTAACATGCTGCTGGTCTCTCTGTATGGTACATGTGTCTAACATGCTGCTGGTCTGTCTGCATGGTACATGTGTCTGACATGCTGCTGGTCTCTCTGTATGGTACATGTGTCTAACATGCTGCTGGTCTCTCTGTATGGTACATGTGTCTAACATGCTGCTGGTCTGTCTGCATGGTACATGTGTCTAACATGATGCTGGTCTGTCTGCATGGTACATGTGTCTAACATGATGCTGGTCTATGTCTCTGCATGGTACATGTGTCTGACATGCTGCTGGTCTGTCTGCATGGTACATGTGTCTAACATGATGCTGGTCTATGTCTCTGTATGGTACATGTGTCTAACATGCTGCTGGTCTGTCTGCATGTTACATGTGTCTAACATGCTGCTGGTCTCTCTGCATGGTGCATGTGTCTGACATGCTGCTGGCCTGTCTGCATGGTACATGTGTCTAACATGCTGCTGGTCTGTCTGCATGGTACATGTGTTTACCATGCTGCTGGTCTCTCTGTATGGTGCATGTGTCTAACATGCTGCTGGTCTCTCTGCATGATACATCTGTCTACCATGCTGCTGGTCTCTCTGCATGATACATCTGTCTACCATGCTGCTGGTCTCTCTGTATGGTACATGTGTCTAATATGCTGCTGGTCTCTCTGTATGGTACATGTGTCTAACATGCTGCTGGTCTGTCTGCATGATACATCTGTCTACCATGCTGCTGGTCTCTCTGTATGGTACATCTGTCTAACATGCTGCTGGTCTCTCTGCATGATACATCTGTCTACCATGCTGCTGGTCTCTCTGTATGGTACATCTGTCTACCATGCTGCTGGTCTCTCTGTATGGTACATGTGTCTAATATGCTGCTGGTCTCTCTGTATGGTACATGTGTCTAATATGCTGCTGGTCTCTCTGTATGGTACATGTGTCTAACATGCTGCTGGTCTCTCTGTATGGTGCATGTGTCTGACATGCTGCTGGTCTCTCTGTATGGTACATGTGTCTAATATGCTGCTGGTCTCTCTGTATGGTACATGTGTCTAACATGCTGCTGGTCTGTCTGCATGGTACATGTGTCTAACATGCTGCTGGTCTCTCTGCATGATACATGTGTCTAACATGCTGCTGGTCTCTCTGTATGGTACATGTGTCTAACATGCTGCTGGTCTGTCTGCATGGTACATGTGCTTACCATGCTGCTGGTCTCTCTGTATGGTGCATGTGTCTAACATGCTGCTGGTCTCTCTGTATGGTGCATGTGTCTGACATGCTGCTGGTCCATGTCTCTGCATGGTACACGTATCTAACATGCTGCTGGTCTGTCTGCATGATACATGTGTCTAACATGCTGCTGGTCTGTCTGCATGGTGCATGTGTCTGACATGCTGCTGGTCTCTCTGTATGGTGCATGTGTCTAACATGCTGCTGGTCTCTCTGTATGGTGCATTTGTCTAACATGCTGCTGGTCTCTCTGCATGGTACATGTGTCTAACATGCTGCTGGTCTGTCTGCATGGTGCATGTGTCTAACATGCTGCTGGTCTCTCTGTATGGTGCATTTGTCTAACATGCTGCTGGTCTCTCTGCATGGTACATGTGTCTAACATGCTGCTGGTCTGTCTGCATGGTGCATGTGTCTAACATGCTGCTGGTCCATGTCCCTGCATGGTACACGTGTCTAACATGCTGCTGGTCTCTCTGCATGGTACATGTGTCTAACATGCTGCTGGTCTCTCTGCATGGTACATGTGTCTAACATGCTGCTGGTCCATGTCCCTGCATGGTACACGTGTCTAACATGCTGCTGGTCTCTCTGCATGGTACATGTGTCTAACATGCTGCTGGTCTTGGTGTATGGTGCATGTGTTAACCATGCTGCTGGTCTCTCTGCATGGTACATGTGTCTAACATGCTGCTGGTCTCTGTGTATGGTGCATGTTGTGTTTGCAGAAAGCATTTTGATGGAGAAATGAAAGACTTGGAAACAAACTCATCATGTTTAACTGTTTTGTAGAAATTGTACGAATGCTGATCTGAGATCAGTAAGATTAACATGAAGTGACCTGACCACTATAATAAAATCTACATCCATTTTTTTTTTACTCTAGAAAGTGAGGTGCCCCCCCACCACGTCACGATGACGTCATTATGTTACCATTGAGATAACCAAACTGAACTGGTGGCTGATTTGTAAACAGTGATGCGAGGCTGATGGTGATTGGCCAATAATACTTTATTTTTTTCCTAAAAGAGAAACTACAGTTTCAATCAAGTCACTTTAAACATTAGTGCACAGAGACGCACGGTCACGTTAATAGACTCCAGCTTTTCAGTCATGACTCATTCATCCATTCTCCTGGAGGTGTGTCCAGCAGATCATCACAGGTAAACTGAGCTCTATGTGGTTTAGACCGTCCTCTTTGCTGCAAACAGGACACCAGCATCCTCGGTTCCTGTTCATCCAGACAGGAGGAAACCACAGTCAATTTGGCTTAGCTTGTTCACAGCGACAGGAGAAACGGAGGGAACCTGGATTAACCCAGAGCCACATACAGGATTGTGTTTTCCAGCGTGTACAACTTTTCTGTTGTGTTTTACAGAAAGCAGGTTGGTGATGTTGTGTAGTAACCATCTCGACACGTGGACACGCCTCGTGATGCTGACTACTGTGAGGGAGATCCAAAAAGTTCTCCTTTCTAATCATCTTCATTCATGGTTTTATGGTCCTCCCTAAACGTTTTTTTTTAAGTTTCTGTGTGGAAAACCTGAAGGTCTTCTCAGAAAGTTGTCTGTAACAACTTTGTGAGCAAGTCTGAACTTTTAACATGAAGGACGACAATGAAGATTGATTAAAGCTATAGTATATCATCTTGTTTTGGTTTATCAGTGGATGCTGCTGCTAGGTGTTCTAGCTCTACTGATCACAGTAGTCACGTCCAGAGACAGTTCTGTTTACAGCCACGATGGGCCACGACATGGCTGAACCACGTCCACATGGACCAGGAAAACTGTTGGAACAGCAACAGTTTGAAGCCCAAGATCCCTGTTTTTATCATGCAACAGCAGCAGACTGATGAAGGTGATTCCAATAATCACGAGCCACTTCAAATCTGACTAAAACCAGTAAACAACTGGTCCTTGCCCACATTGTGGCGCATCAGAAACATCTTGTTCTCCAGCATGACGAAGGATTGATGGTGGATTAGTCCCCAGTGTAAACGGAGGCACCCTCAGCAACACATACATTCACTTTCTATGGAACGGAGACCTGAATCAATCACAGACTCACGAGGTACAAGACTCCTCCCACCCATAGCCTGCAGCTGTGTTTATGAAAATGGCAGGAAGTGGCACAGGCTTCAAATCCAAAACAGGAAGTCACAGTCAAACAACATGGCTGTGGCCCTGTGTGTCGGACGGAGGCATATCTTTCACATCAGGACGGTTGTGTAGACTTGAATACATGTTTAGGTTAAAAATGGTATAAAAGATGAAAACAGCATCCTCTCTCAAAGAAAAAACATGGCTGCCTCGGACAGCAAGGCCTCCTGCAAAAAGGAAAGGTGCTCAGATTGCTTCGATTACATAGATTGTTCCTGTTTAAAATAGAAAAATCAAATAAAAAGGAATAAAAAGCTGTGAGCAGGGTTTATGTGCTTCATCCCAGCAAAGTGTGTGCTTCAGTTGGTTTCTCATAGTGGTGAGCTTTAAAACAGCCCTTCTTGATTAAAGATCTGGTTTCTTGTACCAGAGAAAGACCACAGATCAGGTACAGCCTGCAGCAGACCTTTGGCTCCATCCAGTCAGTGCAGAGCTCCTCCCACCTCTCCAGCTCTCAGTCAATAGTAAAGAAACTACTCCGATTGCAGTTGGAGGCTGTTAGCTAAGATGAGCAAGATGTGGTTTCAGGTGTAGCTCTGCCTGCTCATCCTGGAAGTTTAAGAGGAGGCATGAAACCATCCCACATCTTGGAACAAGAATCACAACCTGTTTGTGTCCTCAGCAGTATTATATTGTGATTGGTTGCAGGTGTGAAGAGTTACTAGTCAGAGCCAAAGTTACACCAAAATGTGCGCTGGTTGAAAACTGAGACCATGGTTGTCCTGAACACATGGAAAACTCCACTTTCATAGCCAACACTAGATGGTGTGATGAAAAGGATGACCTCCCAGATCATGACTCTAACCTTAACCTCATCTAACCCATACCCAAACTTAACCAGGTCTGGGTATGGCTTATGCCTCTCCAGAGTTGTAGATGGGCAACTCGCCCTCCATGACGGTTTACAAGGGCGAATGACTGCGCCCTTCACGGCTCGGCCAATTGGCACTATTGAGGCCAAGGAGTGGTTTTACTTTGAGGTTCCACACCTGCAGCGTGGGACTGTTTCATTTCTCCTTGTCTATCTGGTAGACAACGGGAAGTGGTCCTGTCAGTCAGTCTAGTGGTCAGGAAGTCAGTCTGTCAGTATCTTCTGCAGTACGCTGTGATAGGCAGTTCATCTGTCTTTGTTTGTCAGGCTCTTAATTTGATTTTGTGCCTTACTGTCAGTCTGTCTGCCTGTCTGTCCGTCCGTCTTTCTGTCTATCTGTCTGTCTGTCTTTCTGTCTGTCTGTCTGTCTGTCTGTCTGTCTGTCTGTCTGTCTGTCTGTCTGTCTGTCTGTCTGTCTGTCTGTCTGTCCGTCCGTCTGTCTGTCAGAGGTGCAGGTTGATCTTGCCGTCTTTGGCTAGGCGGTGGATGACCTGCGTTTCGAATTCAGCACTGTGGACTCCGGTCTTCCTGAAGGCTCCAGCGTAGCGGTTCTCCTCCCAGTAATGGTGCCAGTTTCCCTCCTGATCTGCCCCGTAGCCAAACACCGACACCTGGCCGCAGCACAACATACATGACATGTTAAATCTGACATGAGTTTAGGTTACATGTGATGGAAAACACCCTGTGACATGTGACGCAGTATGAAGACATACTACAAGAGAATTTATTCTAGTATGACAGTATTATAGTATGAACACAAACTGTAGTATGATTTATTCTAGTATAACAGTATTATAGTATGAAGACATACTATAGCAGGTTTGATTCTAGTATAACAGTATTATAGTATGACGACGTACTATAGCAGGTTTGATTCTAGTATAACAGTATTACAGTATGAAGACATACTATAGCAGGTTTGATTCTAGTATAACAGTATTATAGTATGACGACGTACTATAGCAGGTTTGATTCTAGTATAACAGTATTACAGTATGAAGACATACTATAGCAGGTTTGATTCTAGTATAACCGTATTATAGTATGAAGACATACTATAGCAGGTTTGATTCTAGTATAACAGTATTATAGTATGACGACGTACTATAGCAGGATTTATTCTAGTATGTTAGTATTATAGTATGAAGACATACTACAGCAGGATTTATTCTAGTATGACAGTATTATAGTATGAAGACAAACTGTAGTATGATTTCTTCTAGTATAACAGTATTATAGTATGAAGACATACTACAGCAGGATTTATTCTAGTATGACAGTATTGTAGTATGAAGACATACTATAGCAAGATTTATTCTAGTATGACAGTATTGTGGTATGAAGACACACTTTAGAAGGATTTATTCTAGTATGACAGTATTGTAGTACGAAGACATACTATAGCAGGTTTGATTCTAGTATAACAGTATTATAGTATGAAGACATACTACAGCAGGATTTATTCTAGTATGACAGTATTGTAGTATGAAGACATACTATAGCAGTTTTGATTCTAGTATAACAGTATTATAGTATGAAGACATACTACAGCAGGATTTATTATAGTATGACAGTATTGTAGTATGAAGACATACTATAGCAGGTTTGATTCTAGTATAACAGTATTATAGTATGAAGACATACTACAGCAGGATTTATTCTAGTATGACAGTATTGTGGTATGAAGACACACTTTAGAAGGATTTATTCTAGTATGACAGTATTATAGTGTGAAAAACTGTAGAAGGATTTATTTTACTATGACAGTATTGTAGTACGAAGACATACTATAGTAGTATTTATTCTGACAGTATTATAGTATGAAGACGTACTATAACACGATTCAAAATAGCATGACAGTATTGGATTTATTCTAGTATGAAAGTATTATAGTACGAAAACATACTATTGAAGGATTTATTCTACTATGACACTATTGTAGTATGCAGACATACTATAGTAGGATTTATTATAGTATTACAGTATTGTAGTATGAAGACATACTACAATAGGATTTATTCTAGTATGACAGTATTATAGTACGAAAACATACTATTGAAGGTTTATTCTACTATGACACTATTGTAGTATGCAGACATACTATAGTAGGATTTATCATAGTATTACAGTATTGTAGTATGAAGACATATGATAGTAGGATGTATTATAGTATGACAGTATTATAGTATAAAGACATACTATAGTAAGATTTATTCTAGTATGAAGACATACTATAGTAGGATTTATTATATTATGACAGTATTACAGTATGAAGACATACTATAGCAGGATTAATTCTAGTATGACAGTATTATAGTATAAAAACATACTATAGAAGGATTTATTATAGCATTACAGTATTGTAGTATGAATACATATGATAGTAGGATGTATTATAGTATGACAGTATTATAGTATAAAGACATACTATGGTAAGATTTATTCTGGTATGAAGACATACTATAGTAGGATTTATTATATTATGACAGTATTACAGTATGAAGACATACTATAGCAGGGTTTATTCTAGTATGACAGTATTATAGTATGGGGACATACTATAGAAGGATTTATTATAGTATGACAGTATTATAGTATGAAGAAATACTATTGTAGGATTTATTATAGTATGACAGTTTGTAGTATGAAGACACACTATAGCAGGTTTGATTTTAGTATGACAGTATTATAGTATGACAGCATTATAGTATGAAGACATACTATAGCAGGATTTATTCTAATATGACAGTATTGTAGTATGAAGACACACTATAGAAGGATTTATTCTAGTATGACAGTATTGTAGTACGAAGACTTACTATAGTAGGATCTATTCTGACAGTACTGTAGTATGAAGACGTACTATGGCACGATTCATTATAGCATGACAGTATTGGATTTATTCCAGTATGACAGTATTGTAGAGCCGAAGTAACGGAGAAGACCGTAGGTTCACACTTTAGCCGTGTAGGCAACTTTCTTTAATCCACGGTAAATCAGCGAGACAAACAAAACCCCAGCTCGACTGAGCGGAGGTGGCAAGAATAACCAGAAAACTGGCTGGACAACCATAACTTAACCCTGCGTTAACCTGCCAGGGCAACCATGACTTAACCCTTAGTTCCTGGGTTGAATTCTGTCCCCAATACGTGTCCACCACATGAGCCCCCCCAGAATTCGCCCTAGTAATCGAAGTCAGGCAGGCGCGGGTGGACGACAGGCCGTCCGCGGCGGCTCCGGATAACAGGGGCCGGAGTGTCTCTGGGAGGCATTGACGCGGGCCTGTGGAGGTCGGCCTGAGGAGCAGACGAGGCAGCTCGGGCCTCCACGGGGGGAGGAGGCGGAGCCGGGGGACGACCGCGACGAGGAGGTTGGGCTAACTCCAACGGCTGCGTCAAGTCCAGGTGTGCGGGTTTAACTCGGTCCACTGAAACATGCTCGGCCGTGCCCCCAAAATCCACCACCAGGTGCTTAGTTCCCCGTTCCAGGACGCGGAAGGGGCCGTCATAAGGGGGTTGCAGAGGGGGGCGGTGTGCGTCGTGACGGATGAACACGTAGTCCGCTGACTGCAGACCTGGGGGCACCTGGGACACCGGAGCGCCGTGTTGGGCGGTAGGGACGGGTGTGAAAGCTCTGACCCCGTCCAGCAAGGAGGCTCGTTGGTCCACAGCTGACCAGGGACGCGTTGCATTGGGCATGAAATCGCCTGGGACTCGCAGCGGCGTGCCGTACACCAGCTCCGCAGAGGAGGCTTGTAGGTCTTCCTTCGGGGCGGTCCGCAGGCCCAGCATGACCCATGGGAGCTTGTCGACCCAGTTGCAGTCCTTGAGAGTAGCCCGAAGCGCAGCCTTCATGGACCGGTGGAAGCGCTCACATAGGCCGTTCGCCTGAGGGTGGTAGGCGGTAGTGCGATGAAGCTTGACGCCCAGAGCCTCACCCACAGCATTCCATAGCTCTGAGGTAAACTGTGGCCCACGGTCAGATGAAAGGTCGGAAGGCGTACCGAAACGTGAGACCCACGACCCAATAAAAGCCCGGGCCACATCAGCAGACGTCGTGGATGCCAGGGGAACAGCTTCAGGCCAGCGCGTAGTCCTGTCCACCACAGTGAAGAGGTAGGTGAACCCATGGGAGGGGGGTAGGGGACCAACCAGGTCGACGTGGACATGGTCAAATCGTCTCTCCGGCACTGCGAAGCGTTCCAGGGGCGCCTTAATGTGGCGGTGTATCTTAGCCCGCTGACAGGCAACACACGAGTCGGCCCACGCTTTCACGTCTCTCTTAAGTCCCTCCCACACAAACTTAGCAGAGGTCAGGCGCACGGATGGCTTACCGCCTGGATGAGAGAGGCCGTGCACAGCTTCAAATACGGGGCGTCTCCAGCTGTGCGGGACGATGGGCCTGGGCTGTCCTGTGGAGACGTCACACAGGAGGGTGACACCTGTGTCGCTGAAAGGAACGTCCTGCAGGCGGAGCCCCGTGTCGGAGGCCCGGAGACGGAGGATGCTCGGGTCCGTGGCCTGGTCAGCAGCCATCTGTGCATAGTCAAGGCCTAGGTGGACCGCTCCAATCACTGCCCTAGAGAGGCAGTCAGCTACCTGGTTAGACTTACCAGCGACGTGCTGGATGTCGGTAGTGAATTCCGAAATGTAGGAGAGTTGTCGCTGCTGGCGAGCGGACCATGGCTCGGCCGTCTTGGACATGGCAAACGTGAGGGGCTTGTGGTCCACGTACGCAGTAAACTCGCGGCCCTCTAGCAGGAAACGGAAATGCCGGACGGCGAGCCAGAGACCGAGGAGTTCCCTGTCAAAAGTACTATACTTGCGCTCTCGGGGTGTAAGCTGGCGACTGAAAAAGGCCAAAGGCTGCCAAGCCCCCCCCACCCACTGTTCGTGAACCGCACCAACAGCATAGTCCGATGCATCCGTGGTTATGGAAATAGGCGCTGTAGGTGAAGGATGCGCTAGCAGGGTAGCCTGGGAGAGCGCAGCTTTAGTCTCGGTGAACGCACGGTCCCGCTCTACTGTCCAGTCGACCGCCTGGTTGGGGGACATGCCTTTCAGCGCCTCGTACAGTGGCCGGATGATAAAGGCGGCTCGAGGAATGAAGCGGTGGTAGAATGTCACCATCCCGATGAACTCCCTGAGCGCACGAGCTGTTTGGGGGCGCGGAAAGGCCGCCACCGCTTCCACCTTTGAGGGCAGGGGGACTGCCCCGTCCCCAGTGATGCGGTGCCCGAGGAAATCCATGGCTGTCAGCCCGAACCGGCACTTCGCCGGGTTGACAATCAGCCCATGCTGGCTGAGGCGTGTGAAGAGGGCATGAAGATGGGACAGGTGTTCTTCCTCGGAGGCGCTGGCGATGAGTATGTCGTCCAAATAGACGAAGATGAAAGGAAGGCCACGGAGCACTGAATCCATCAGCCGCTGAAAGGACTGGGCCGCGTTTTTGAGTCCAAATGGCATTCGTAGGAATTCAAATAGGCCGAATGGGGTAGTCACCGCTGTCTTGGGGATGTCTGAGGGGTGCACGGGAACTTGATGATAACCACGGACCAGGTCGACTTTTGAGAAGACGCATTTGCCAGACAGGTTTGCAGAAAAGTCCTGGATATGCGGGACAGGATAGCGGTCAGGCGTGGTGGCGTCATTTAGTCGGCGGTAGTCCCCGCATGGGCGCCAACCTCCATCAGGCTTAGCGACGATGTGGAGTGGGGACGCCCACGGGCTGTCAGAGCGGCGGATGATCCCCATGCGTTCCAGGTGCTCGAACTCAGACTTGGCAATGGCGAGTTTGGCGGGGTCGAGACGCCTGGCTCTGGCGTAGACCGGGGGCCCCTTCGTAGCAATGTGATGCTCCACCCCATGCTTAGCGGTGGGTGCAGAGAAGGTAGGCTGGGTGAGGTCAGGGAACTCAGCGAGGAGGCGGGTGAACTTGTCTGCCTCTGAGAGAGAGTTGGCTAGACCTGCATAGGCCGCTTCCCTCCGCGTACATGCGAAGGAGGAGAAGGTTAAGGCATCGACCAGACGGCTGTTCTGAATGTCCACTAGTAAACCGTAAGCGCACAAAAAATCAGCTCCGAGGAGGGGAAGCGTTACATTGGCCATGACGAACTCCCACGTGAAACGTTGTCCACCGAAACACAGTTCTACAGACCGCACGCCGTAGGTGTGGATAGGGCTGCCGTCAGCCGTCGCCAACTGGGGGCCCCGCTCCCCGCCCATGATGTCGACGTCAGTAGCAGGGAGCACGCTTCTCTGTGCGCCCGTGTCACAAAGAAATCGCCGACCGGAGATGGTGTCGAGGATGAAGAGTAGCCTGCTCGTATCGCCAACACTCATGGCCACTACTGAGTGTTGGCCCTCTCGTTTCCCGTCGGCCTGTAGTTGCAGGGGGAACGGCACCGTTTAGCTTTCGCACCAAATCGAGCGTGGTACATACAGAGTCCAGAGGGCTTGTAGCGGTCTGATGCTGTGGCGCCACCGTCGGGCCACGCCCGCGATGTCGGCGGGGGGCCAGTGAAGGTAGGAGCCAGCACCCCGGCATGGGAGGAACGTTGTGTAGCAACGAAGAATCGGTCAGCCTCCTTTGCCAGCTCACGGGGATCAGTGATGGTGGAGTTAGCGAGCGCAGTCTGGACGTGGGGCGGCATGTTGCGCAGAAACAGCTCCATAAACAGGAAACATGGCTTTTCTTGACCCAGTAGGTTTAACATCCTGCTCATTAGCTCCGATGGTTTGCCATCTCCCAAGCCCTGAATTGCGAAGAGGCGACGTGCTCTCTCCGTTGTTGACAGTTCAAAAGTTTCAAGGAGGAGATGTTTAAGTGCGGCGTATTTACCATCGGCCGGTGGGTTGGTTATGAAACCGCTTATCCTGGAAGCTGTAGCGCCCCCCAGCGCTGCCACTACGTAGTAGCACCTGGTCTCGTCCGCTGTTATGTCTCTGAGCGGTGCGAACTGTGCCTCAGCCTGTGTGAACCACGTAGCCGCGGAAGACTCCCAAAACTCCGGCAGTTTAATTGCAACGGCGTTCGTAGCCATAATGTGTGTGGTTTCAGAAAACTTATCCGAAAACCGACGTCGGGGTCACCAGTGTAGAGCCGAAGGAACGGAGAAGACCGTAGGTTCACACTGTAGCCGTGTAGGCAACTTTCTTTAATCCACGGTAAATCAGAGAGACAACCAAACCACAGCTCGACTGAGCGGAGGTGGCAAGAATAACCAGAAAACTGGCTGGACAACCATAACTTAACCCTGCGTTAACCTGCCAGGGCAACCATGACTTAACCCTTAGTTCCTGGGTTGAATTCTGTCCCCAATACGTGTCCACCACAGTATTATAGTACGAAAACATACTATTGAAGGATTTATTATAGTATAACAGTATTATAGTATGAAGACATACTATAGTAAGATTTATTCTGGTATGAGAGTATTACAGTATGAAGACATACTATAGTAGGATTTATTCTGGTATGACAGTATTACAGTATGAAGACATACTATAGTAGGATTTATTATAGTATGACAGTATTACAGTATGAAGACATACTATAGTAGGATTTATTATAGTATGACAGTATTACAGTATGAAGACATACTGTAGTAGGATTTATTATAGTATGACAGTATTACAGTATGAAGACATACTGTAGTAGGATGTATTATAGTATGACAGTATTACAGTATGAAGACATACTGTAGTAGGATGTATTTTAGTATGACAGTATTACAGTATGAAGACATACTGTAGTACGATTTATTAAAGCATGACAGTATTACAGTATGAAGACATACTGTAGTAGGATTTATTATAATATGACAGTATTACAGTATGAAGACATACGGTAGTAGGATGTATTATAGTATGACAGTATTACAGTATGAAGACATACTGTAGTAGGATTTATTATAGTATGACAGTATTACAGTATGAAGACATACTGTAGTAGGATTTATTATGGTATGACAGTATTACAGTATGAAGACGTACTGTAGTAGGATTTATTATGGTATGACAGTATTACAGTATGAAGACGTACTGTAGTAGGATTTATTATGGTATGACAGTATTACAGTATGAAGACGTACTATAGTAGGATTTATTATAGTATGACAGTATTACAGTATGAACACGTACTATAGTAGGATATATTATAGTATGACAGTATTACAGTATGAAGACGTACTATAGTAGGATTTATTATAGTATGACAGTATTACAGTATGAAGACGTACTGTAGTAGGATTTATTATGGTATGACAGTATTACAGTATGAAGACGTACTGTAGTAGGATTTATTATGGTATGACAGTATTACAGTATGAAGACGTACTGTAGTAGGATTTATTATGGTATGACAGTATTACAGTATGAAGACGTACTGTAGTAGGATTTATTATAGTATGACAGTATTACAGTATGAAGACGTACTGTAGTAGGATTTATTATGGTATGACAGTATTACAGTATGAAGACGTACTGTAGTAGGATTTATTATGGTATGACAGTATTACAGTATGAAGACGTACTGTAGTAGGATTTATTATGGTATGACAGTATTACAGTATGAAGACGTACTATAGTAGGATATATTATGGTATGACAGTATTACAGTATGAAGACGTACTATAGTAGGATTTATTATAGTATGACAGTATTACAGTATGAAGACGTACTGTAGTAGGATTTATTATAGTATGACAGTATTACAGTATGAAGACGTACTGTAGTAGGATTTATTATGGTATGACAGTATTACAGTATGAAGACGTACTGTAGTAGGATTTATTATAGTATGACAGTATTACAGTATGAAGACGTACTGTAGTAGGATTTATTATAGTATGACAGTATTACAGTATGAAGACGTACTGTAGTAGGATTTATTATGGTATGACAGTATTACAGTATGAAGACGTACTGTAGTAGGATTTATTATGGTATGACAGTATTACAGTATGAAGACGTACTATAGTAGGATATATTATGGCATGACAGTATTACAGTATGAAGACGTACTATAGTAGGATTTATTATAGTATGACAGTATTATAGTATGAAGACAAACTATAGTAGGATTTATTATAGTATGACAGTATTACAGTATGAAGACGTACTATAGTAGGATATATTATAGTATGACAGTATTACAGTATGAAGACGTACTGTAGTAGGATATATTATAGTATGACAGTATTACAGTATGAAGACGTACTGCAGTAGGATTTATTATAGTATGACAGTATTACAGTATGAAGACGTACTATAGTAGGATTTATTATAGTATGACAGTATTACAGTATGAAGACGTACTATAGTAGGATTTATTATAGTATGACAGTATTATAGTATGAAGACGTACTATAGTAGGATATATTATAGTATGACAGTATTACAGTATGAAGACGTACTGTAGTAGGATTTATTATAGTATGACAGTATTACAGTATGAAAACGTACTATAGTAGGATTTATTATGGTATGACAGTATTACAGTATGAACACGTACTATAGTAGGATTTATTATAGTATGACAGTATTACAGTATGAAGACGTACTATAGTAGGATTTATTATAGTATGACAGTACTATAGTATGAAGACATACTATAGTAGGATATATTATAGAATGACAGTATTATAGTATGACAGTATTATAGTATGACAATATTACAGTATGAAGACATACTATAGTAGGATTTATTATAGTATGACTGTATTACAGTATGAAGACATGCTATAGTAGGATTTATTCTGGTATGACAGTATTACAGTATGAAGACATACTGTAGTAGGATTTATTCTGGTATGACAGTATTACAGTATGAAGACGTACTATAGTAGGATATATTATGGTATGACAGTATTATAGTATGAAGACGTACTATAGTAGGATTTATTATAGTATGACAGTATTATAGTATGAAGACATACTATAGTAGGATTTATTATAGTATGACAGATTTACAGTATGAAGACGTACTATAGTAGGATTTATTATAGTATGACAGTATTACAGTATGAAGACGCACTATAGTAGGATTTATTATAGTATGACAGTATTACAGTATGAAGACGTACTATAGTAGGATTTATTATAGTATGACAGTATTACAGTATGAAGACGTAATATAGTAGGATTTATTATAGTATGACAGTATTATAGTATGAAGACATACTATAGTAGGATATATTATAGAATGACAGTATTATAGTATGACAGTATTATAGTATGACAATATTACAGTATGAAGACATACTATAGTAGAATTTATTATAGTATGACAGTATTACAGTATGAAGACATGCTATAGTAGGATTTATTCTGGTATGACAGTATTACAGTATGAAGACGTACTATAGTAGGATTTATTCTGGTATGACAGTATTACAGTATGAAGACGTACTATAATAGGATTTATTATAGTATGACAGTATTATAGTATGAAGACATACTGTAGTAGGATTTATTATGGTATGACAGTATTACAGTATGAAGACATACTGTAGTAGGATTTATTATAGTATGACAGTATTACAGTATGAAGACGCACTATAGTAGGATTTATTATAGTATGACAGTATTACAGTATGAAGACGTACTATAGTAGGATTTATTATAGTATGACAGTATTATAGTATGAAGACATACTATAGTAGGATATATTATAGAATGACAGTATTATAGTATGACAATATTACAGTATGAAGACATACTATAGTAGGATTTATTATAGTATGACAGTATTACAGTATGAAGACATGCTATAGTAGGATTTATTCTGGTATGACAGTATTACAGTATGAAGACATACTGTAGTAGGATTTATTATAGTATGACAGTATTACAGTATGAAGACGTACTATAGTAGGATTTATTATAGTATGACAGTATTACAGTATGAAGACGTACTATAGTAGGATTTATTATAGTATGACAGTATTATAGTATGAAGACATACTGTAGTAGGATTTATTCTGGTATGACAGTATTACAGTATGAAGACATACTGTAGTAGGATTTATTATAGTATGACAGTATTACAGTATGAAGACGTACTATAGTAGGATTTATTATAGTATGACAGTATTATAGTATGAAGACATGCTATAGTAGGATTTATTCTGGTATGACAGTATTACAGTATGAAGACATACTGTAGTAGGATTTATTATAGTATGACAGTATTACAGTATGAAGACGTACTATAGTAGGATTTATTATAGTATGATAGTATTACAGTATGAAGACGTATTATAGTAGGATTTATTATAGTATGACAGTGGGACACCTGCAGTCAGAGGTCACTTACGTATATGATGGTGACACTTATATGATGAAGTCACTCATACGATGATGACACTTATATGATGATGTCACTCATATTATGATGTCACTCATATGATGATGACACGTGTCTGTCAGCGAACATTGTGTCCACATGAACTGATTCACCTTCTGTGATGTGTTGTTTGTTTGGTGTTAATTTGTCACAGTTTTGAATGAATGTTGTTTGTCATGCAAATGACAATATTACATATGAACAATTCCTTTCTTTTTGATGATGATATAAGTATTATGGTAATTATGTATTATGGTAATTATGTATTATGGTAATTATGTATTATGAATGTCATTGTTCTGTGGACATTATTCATATTTGTTTAGTTGCACATGCATCTGTAGAATATAAATTATAATGAATTCCCCATATGTAACACACACACACACACACACACACACACACACACAGGGTTGTGTACCTGGTCACAGGTGTGGAGGGCGAAGATGAGGGCCAGCATGCCGGTGGAGGGATACCTCCCATGACGCTCTGTCCAGTGCTCATGAGCATATTTAAAAAACACAGGATTCACAACCAGGACCTACACACACACACACACACCAGAGATACAGACAGGTAATGAGAGACAGACAGGTAATGAGAGACAGACGGGTAATGAGAGACAGACAGGTAATGAGAGACAGACAGGTAATGAGAGACAGACGGGTAATGAGAGACAGACAGGTAATGAGAGACAGACAGGTAATGAGACAGACGGGTAATGAGAGACAGACAGGTAATGAGAGACAGACAGGTAATGAGAGACAGACGGGTAATGAGAGACAGATGGGTAATGAGAGACAGACAGGTAATGAGAGACAGACGGGTAATGAGAGACAGACGGGTAATGAGAGACAGACAGGTAATGAGAGACAGACGGGTAATGAGAGACAGACAGGTAATGAGAGAAAGACGGGTAATGAGAGACAGACGGGTAATGAGAGACAGACAGGTAATGAGAGACAGACGGTGAACAGTAATATTTAACTATTTTAACGTTAAAAGGAAGATTTTTTTTTAACTCTTCCTACCTTGTCTTTGTCAGCCTGCACTCTGTCCTTAACTCGCATGTAGGTCCTAAACACACACACACACACACACACACACACACACACACACACACACACACACACACACACACACACACACACACACACACACACACACAAACACGGGTTTATTAGTGTCGGAGTAAAGCTCATAATGAACCAGAATATTACTGCGGGACACGTTAGAGACTGGACATGAACCTGCAGCAGTCCTGTAACTTTATTTATACTGCAGTCTGGACATGAACCTGCAGCAGTCCTGTAACTTTATTTATACTGTAGTCTGGACATGAACCTGCAGCAGTCCTGTAACTTTATTTATACTATAGTCTGGACATGAACCTGCAGCAGTCCTGTAACTTTATTTATACTGCAGTCTGGACATGAACCTGCAGCAGTCCTGTAACTTTATTTATACTGCAGTCTGGACATGAACCTGCAGCAGTCCTGTAACTTTATTTATACTGCAGTCTGGACATGAACCTGCAGCAGTGCTGTAACTTTATTTATACTGCAGTCTGGACATGAACCTGCAGCAGTCCTGTAACTTTATTTATACTGTAGTCTGGACATGAACCTGCAGCAGTGCTGTAACTTTATTTATACTGCAGTCTGGACATGAACCTGCAGCAGTCCTGTAACTTTATTTATACTGCAGTCTGGACATGAACCTGCAGCAGTGCTGTAACTTTATTTATACTGCAGTCTGGACACGAACCTGCAGCAGTCCTGTAACTTTATTTATACTGCAGTCTGGACATGAACCTGCAGCAGTCCTGTAACTTTATTTATACTATAGTCTGGACATGAACCTGCAGCAGTGCTGTAACTTTATTTATACTGCAGTCTGGACACGAACCTGCAGCAGTCCTGTAACTTTATTTATACTGCAGTCTGGACATGAACCTGCAGCAGTCCTGTAACTTTATTTATACTACAGTCTGGACATGAACCTGCAGCAGTGCTGTAACTTTATTTATACTGCAGTCTGGACATGAACCTGCAGCAGTGCTGTAACTTTATTTATACTGCAGTCTGGACATGAACCTGCAGCAGTCCTGTAACTTTATTTATACTGCAGTCTGGACATGAACCTGCAGCAGTGCTGTAACTTTATTTATACTGCAGTCTGGACATGAACCTGCAGCAGTGCTGTAACTTTATTTATACTGCAGTCTGGACATGAACCTGCAGCAGTCCTGTAACTTTATTTATACTGCAGTCTGGACATGAACCTGCAGCAGTGCTGTAACTTTATTTATACTGCAGTCTGGACATGAACCTGCAGCAGTGCTGTAACTTTATTTATACCGCAGTCTGGACATGAACCTGCAGCAGTGCTGTAACTTTATTTATACTATAGTCTGGACATGAACCTGCAGCAGTCCTGTAACTTTATTTATACTGCAGTCTGGACATGAACCTGCAGCAGTCCTGTAACTTTATTTATACTGCAGTCTGGACATGAACCTGCAGCAGTGCTGTAACTTTATTTATACTGCAGTCTGGACACGAACCTGCAGCAGTCCTGTAACTTTATTTATACTGCAGTCTGGACATGAACCTGCAGCAGTCCTGTAACTTTATTTATACTATAGTCTGGACATGAACCTGCAGCAGTGCTGTAACTTTATTTATACTGCAGTCTGGACATGAACCTGCAGCAGTGCTGTAACTTTATTTATACTGCAGTCTGGACATGAACCTGCAGCAGTCCTGTAACTTTATTTATACTATAGTCTGGACATGAACCTGCAGCAGTGTTGTAACTTTATTTATACTGCAGTCTGGACATGAACCTGCAGCAGTCCTGTAACTTTATTTATACTGCAGTCTGGACATGAACCTGCAGCAGTCCTGTAACTTTATTTATACTGCAGTCTGGACACGAACCTGCAGCAGTCCTGTAACTTTATTTATACTGCAGTCTGGACATGAACCTGCAGCAGTGCTGTAACTTTATTTATACTGCAGTCTGGACATGAACCTGCAGCAGTCCTGTAACTTTATTTATACTGTAGTCTGGACATGAACCTGCAGCAGTGCTGTAACTTTATTTATACTGCAGTCTGGACATGAACCTGCAGCAGTCCTGTAACTTTATTTATACTGCAGTCTGGACATGAACCTGCAGCAGTGCTGTAACTTTATTTATACTGCAGTCTGGACACGAACCTGCAGCAGTGCTGTAACTTTATTTATACTGCAGTCTGGACATGAACCTGCAGCAGTCCTGTAACTTTATTTATACTGCAGTCTGGACATGAACCTGCAGCAGTCCTGTAACTTTATTTATACTGCAGTCTGGACATGAACCTGCAGCAGTGCTGTAACTTTATTTATACTGCAGTCTGGACATGAACCTGCAGCAGTGCTGTAACTTTATTTATACTGCAGTCTGGACATGAACCTGCAGCAGTCCTGTAACTTTATTTATACTGCAGTCTGGACATGAACCTGCAGCAGTGCTGTAACTTTATTTATACTGCAGTCTGGACATGAACCTGCAGCAGTGCTGTAACTTTATTTATACCGCAGTCTGGACATGAACCTGCAGCAGTGCTGTAACTTTATTTATACTATAGTCTGGACATGAACCTGCAGCAGTCCTGTAACTTTATTTATACTGCAGTCTGGACATGAACCTGCAGCAGTCCTGTAACTTTATTTATACTGCAGTCTGGACATGAACCTGCAGCAGTGCTGTAACTTTATTTATACTGCAGTCTGGACACGAACCTGCAGCAGTCCTGTAACTTTATTTATACTGCAGTCTGGACATGAACCTGCAGCAGTCCTGTAACTTTATTTATACTATAGTCTGGACATGAACCTGCAGCAGTGCTGTAACTTTATTTATACTGCAGTCTGGACATGAACCTGCAGCAGTGCTGTAACTTTATTTATACTGCAGTCTGGACATGAACCTGCAGCAGTCCTGTAACTTTATTTATACTATAGTCTGGACATGAACCTGCAGCAGTGTTGTAACTTTATTTATACTGCAGTCTGGACATGAACCTGCAGCAGTCCTGTAACTTTATTTATACTGCAGTCTGGACATGAACCTGCAGCAGTCCTGTAACTTTATTTATACTGCAGTCTGGACACGAACCTGCAGCAGTCCTGTAACTTTATTTATACTGCAGTCTGGACATGAACCTGCAGCAGTGCTGTAACTTTATTTATACTGCAGTCTGGACATGAACCTGCAGCAGTCCTGTAACTTTATTTATACTATAGTCTGGACATGAACCTGCAGCAGTCCTGTAACTTTATTTATACTGCAGTCTGGACATGAACCTGCAGCAGTCCTGTAACTTTATTTATACTGCAGTCTGGACATGAACCTGCAGCAGTGCTGTAACTTTATTTATACTGCAGTCTGGACATGAACCTGCAGCAGTCCTGTAACTTTATTTATACTGCAGTCTGGACATGAACCTGCAGCAGTGCTGTAACTTTATTTATACTGCAGTCTGGACATGAACCTGCAGCAGTGCTGTAACTTTATTTATACTGCAGTCTGGACACGAACCTGCAGCAGTGCTGTAACTTTATTTATACTGCAGTCTGGACATGAACCTGCAGCAGTCCTGTAACTTTATTTATACTGCAGTCTGGACCTGAACCTGCAGCAGTGCTGTAACTTTATTTATACTGCAGTCTGGACACGAACCTGCAGCAGTCCTGTAACTTTATTTATACTGCAGTCTGGACACGAACCTGCAGCAGTGCTGTAACTTTATTTATACTGCAGTCTGGACATGAACCTGCAGCAGTCCTGTAACTTTATTTATACTGCAGTCTGGACATGAACCTGCAGCAGTGCTGTAACTTTATTTATACTGCAGTCTGGACACGAACCTGCAGCAGTGCTGTAACTTTATTTATACTGCAGTCTGGACATGAACCTGCAGCAGTGCTGTAACTTTATTTATACTGCAGTCTGGACATGAACCTGCAGCAGTGCTGTAACTTTATTTATACTGCAGTCTGGACATGAACCTGCAGCAGTCCTGTAACTTTATTTATACTATAGTCTGGACATGAACCTGCAGCAGTGCTGTAACTTTATTTATACTGCAGTCTGGACATGAACCTGCAGCAGTGCTGTAACTTTATTTATACTGCAGTCTGGACATGAACCTGCAGCAGTGCTGTAACTTTATTTATACTGCAGTCTGGACATGAACCTGCAGCAGTCCTGTAACTTTATTTATACTGTAGTCTGGACATGAACCTGCAGCAGTCCTGTAACTTTATTTATACTGCAGTCTGGACATGAACCTGCAGCAGTCCTGTAACTTTATTTATACTGCAGTCTGGACATGAACCTGCAGCAGTGCTGTAACTTTATTTATACTGCAGTCTGGACACGAACCTGCAGCAGTGCTGTAACTTTATTTATACTGCAGTCTGGACATGAACCTGCAGCAGTGCTGTAACTTTATTTATACTGCAGTCTGGACATGAACCTGCAGCAGTGCTGTAACTTTATTTATACTGCAGTCTGGACATGAACCTGCAGCAGTGCTGTAACTTTATTTATACTGCAGTCTGGACATGAACCTGCAGCAGTGCTGTAACTTTATTTATACTGCAGTCTGGACATGAACCTGCAGCAGTCCTGTAACTTTATTTATACTGCAGTCTGGACATGAACCTGCAGCAGTCCTGTAACTTTATTTATACTGCAGTCTGGACATGAACCTGCAGCAGTCCTGTAACTTTATTTATACTGCAGTCTGGACACGAACCTGCAGCAGTCCTGTAACTTTATTTATACTGCAGTCTGGACACGAACCTGCAGCAGTGCTGTAACTTTATTTATACTGCAGTCTGGACATGGACCTGCAGCAGTGCTGTAACTTTATTTATACTGTAGTCTGGACACGAACCTGCAGCAGTCCTGTAACTTTATTTATACTGTAGTCTGGACACGAACCTGCAGCAGTGCTGTAACTTTATTTATACTGCAGTCTGGACACGAACCTGCAGCAGTCCTGTAACTTTATTTATACTGCAGTCTGGACACGAACCTGCAGCAGTCCTGTAACTTTATTTATACTGCAGTCTGGACACGAACCTGCAGCAGTGCTGTAACTTTATTTATACTGCAGTCTGGACATGAACCTGCAGCAGTCCTGTAACTTTATTTATACTATAGTCTGGACATGAACCTGCAGCAGTGTTGTAACTTTATTTATACTGCAGTCTGGACATGAACCTGCAGCAGTCCTGTAACTTTATTTATACTGCAGTCTGGACATGAACCTGCAGCAGTCCTGTAACTTTATTTATACTGCAGTCTGGACACGAACCTGCAGCAGTCCTGTAACTTTATTTATACTGCAGTCTGGACATGAACCTGCAGCAGTGCTGTAACTTTATTTATACTGCAGTCTGGACATGAACCTGCAGCAGTCCTGTAACTTTATTTATACTATAGTCTGGACATGAACCTGCAGCAGTCCTGTAACTTTATTTATACTGCAGTCTGGACATGAACCTGCAGCAGTCCTGTAACTTTATTTATACTGCAGTCTGGACATGAACCTGCAGCAGTGCTGTAACTTTATTTATACTGCAGTCTGGACATGAACCTGCAGCAGTCCTGTAACTTTATTTATACTGCAGTCTGGACATGAACCTGCAGCAGTGCTGTAACTTTATTTATACTGCAGTCTGGACATGAACCTGCAGCAGTGCTGTAACTTTATTTATACTGCAGTCTGGACACGAACCTGCAGCAGTGCTGTAACTTTATTTATACTGCAGTCTGGACATGAACCTGCAGCAGTCCTGTAACTTTATTTATACTGCAGTCTGGACCTGAACCTGCAGCAGTGCTGTAACTTTATTTATACTGCAGTCTGGACACGAACCTGCAGCAGTCCTGTAACTTTATTTATACTGCAGTCTGGACACGAACCTGCAGCAGTGCTGTAACTTTATTTATACTGCAGTCTGGACATGAACCTGCAGCAGTCCTGTAACTTTATTTATACTGCAGTCTGGACATGAACCTGCAGCAGTGCTGTAACTTTATTTATACTGCAGTCTGGACACGAACCTGCAGCAGTGCTGTAACTTTATTTATACTGCAGTCTGGACATGAACCTGCAGCAGTGCTGTAACTTTATTTATACTGCAGTCTGGACATGAACCTGCAGCAGTGCTGTAACTTTATTTATACTATAGTCTGGACATGAACCTGCAGCAGTGCTGTAACTTTATTTATACTGCAGTCTGGACATGAACCTGCAGCAGTCCTGTAACTTTATTTATACTGCAGTCTGGACATGAACCTGCAGCAGTGCTGTAACTTTATTTATACTGCAGTCTGGACATGAACCTGCAGCAGTGCTGTAACTTTATTTATACTGCAGTCTGGACATGAACCTGCAGCAGTGCTGTAACTTTATTTATACTGCAGTCTGGACATGAACCTGCAGCAGTCCTGTAACTTTATTTATACTGCAGTCTGGACATGAACCTGCAGCAGTCCTGTAACTTTATTTATACTGCAGTCTGGACATGAACCTGCAGCAGTCCTGTAACTTTATTTATACTGCAGTCTGGACATGAACCTGCAGCAGTGCTGTAACTTTATTTATACTGCAGTCTGGACATGAACCTGCAGCAGTGCTGTAACTTTATTTATACTGCAGTCTGGACACGAACCTGCAGCAGTCCTGTAACTTTATTTATACTGCAGTCTGGACATGAACCTGCAGCAGTGCTGTAACTTTATTTATACTACAGTCTGGACATGAACCTGCAGCAGTGCTGTAACTTTATTTATACTACAGTCTGGACATGAACCTGCAGCAGTGCTGTAACTTTATTTATACTGCAGTCTGGACACGAACCTGCAGCAGTGCTGTAACTTTATTTATACTGTAGTCTGGACATGAACCTGCAGCAGTCCTGTAACTTTATTTATACTGCAGTCTGGACATGAACCTGCAGCAGTCCTGTAACTTTATTTATACTGCAGTCTGGACATGAACCTGCAGCAGTCCTGTAACTTTATTTATACTATAGTCTGGACATGAACCTGCAGCAGTGTTGTAACTTTATTTATACTGCAGTCTGGACATGAACCTGCAGCAGTCCTGTAACTTTATTTATACTGCAGTCTGGACATGAACCTGCAGCAGTCCTGTAACTTTATTTATACTGCAGTCTGGACATGAACCTGCAGCAGTGCTGTAACTTTATTTATACTGCAGTCTGGACATGAACCTGCAGCAGTCCTGTAACTTTATTTATACTGCAGTCTGGACATGAACCTGCAGCAGTGTTGTAACTTTATTTATACTGCAGTCTGGACATGAACCTGCAGCAGTCCTGTAACTTTATTTATACTGCAGTCTGGACATGAACCTGCAGCAGTGCTGTAACTTTATTTATACTGCAGTCTGGACCTGAACCTGCAGCAGTGCTGTAACTTTATTTATACTACAGTCTGGACATGAACCTGCAGCAGTGCTGTAACTTTATTTATACTGCAGTCTGGACATGAACCTGCAGCAGTGCTGTAACTTTATTTATACTGCAGTCTGGACATGAACCTGCAGCAGTCCTGTAACTTTATTTATACTGCAGTCTGGACATGAACCTGCAGCAGTGCTGTAACTTTATTTATACTGCAGTCTGGACATGAACCTGCAGCAGTGCTGTAACTTTATTTATACTGCAGTCTGGACATGAACCTGCAGCAGTCCTGTAACTTTATTTATACTGCAGTCTGGACATGAACCTGCAGCAGTCCTGTAACTTTATTTATACTGCAGTCTGGACATGAACCTGCAGCAGTCCTGTAACTTTATTTATACTGCAGTCTGGACACGAACCTGCAGCAGTGCTGTAACTTTATTTATACTGCAGTCTGGACACGAACCTGCAGCAGTCCTGTAACTTTATTTATACTGCAGTCTGGACCTGAACCTGCAGCAGTCCTGTAACTTTATTTATACTGCAGTCTGGACATGAACCTGCAGCAGTCCTGTAACTTTATTTATACTGCAGTCTGGACCTGAACCTGCAGCAGTCCTGTAACTTTATTTATACTGCAGTCTGGACATGAACCTGCAGCAGTGCTGTAACTTTATACACTAACCACACGTTGACATGTCTCATGACAACTTGCTGACAAGAGCAGACATGAACCTCTTCCTGTTCAACTGTGTTAATCCATCGTGTGTGTGTCTTGTGGTGTTGTGTGTGTCTTGTGTTGGGGACAACACAACCCCTCTCCCTTGACACCTGCTCGCTCCTCCTCCTCCTCCTTGACTCTGGCACACCTGTCCATGGTTTCAATGAACACACCTGCTGGCCATCAAGCAATCACCCTCACCTTTAAGAAGCCTCCCCTGTGGACCAGTCTTCACTAGAACGTAGCCATTCATGGTTTGTTGCCTAAAGGCTTTTGCACGCCCAGTCCGAGTCCCAGTCCCAGTCCCAGTCCCAGTCCCAGCCCCAGCCCCAGCCCCAGCCCCAGCCCCAGCCCCAGCCCCAGCCCCAGCCCCAGCCCCAGCCCCAGCCCCAGCCCCAGCCCCAGCCCCAGCCCCAGCCTGCATTCTCTGATGTTTATAGTTTTTGCATTCTTGCCTGCCTGTCGGATTTTTTGCTCTCTGCTCTTCAGGACTTCAGCCTGCCAGTCTCCCTGCCACTGAGCCAACTCCTGCTCTACTCCTGGGATCTGCCACTTCAATAAAGACTTGGTTTTTTTCCTTACCTGGTTGTCCTGTCTGCTTTTGGGTTTTCCCCGATACGTGACAGTGTGTGTTGTGTGTGTGTGTGTGTGTGTGTGTGTGTGTGTGTGTGTGTGGTGGTATTGCCTGTGTGTGTGTGTGTGTGTGTGTGTGTGTGTGTGTGTGTGTGTGTGTGTGTGTGTGTGTGTGTGTGTGTGTGTGTGTGTGTGTGTGTGTGTTACATTGTGATCTGTCCAGTAGAGAGGGCGCTGGTGAGCCATTCCAGGTCTCGGAGTTTGAAGGGCAGCAGAACCAGACTGACTCCGCCCCCCACATCCACGGCGCTCTCTGGATACAGGAAGTGGTGTGTAGTCCTGTTCCCGACATCCTGTTCGAATCCCACTGTCACTGCCTTGTTCATCCTGTGAGGAGGGAGGAGACTCAGTGTGGTAGCTTGGCTAGTACGTGTGTTGTCAGCATGTGTTTGCTCATGTGTGTTTACCTGATAACAGAGGTATGTGAGTCGATCAGCTTGCCGTGGGTGGAGCCTTGCAGGTTGCCAGAGTTACCCACAACTGCGCAGCTCCGGCAACGAGAGGGCAGGGGCCTGAGCTGCAGCGTGGGTGGGGAGATGACCTGGAACATCTTTGACATCACTTCCTCCAGGGTCTGTCCATCATTGGAGCGCTGTAAGCCCTGCAGCAGGTGAGTCAGAAGGAGACAGGTGAGACACGCAGTATTCTGACCTTTGACCTCCTAAATATAACATTGGTGAGCTGGGAAATTAAGTTTGAGCTGCTGTTGAGCTCACTGTCTGTCTGTCCGTCTGTCTGTCCCTACTAGCAATCTGGTCCAGCAATACTATAAAACAGATTTTTCCATGCAGATGGATGTGACAGTGCTGTAATCTTTACACTGTAGAGGAGCTCAAGCAGGAGTCGTGACAACTTTCTCTTTCGGCTACACAAGGTGCACCATTTATTCCTTCCACCATTACAACAAAAACCCGCGCAGCGGAAGTGTGTCACTGTAAACCCGAACTGAGGAAACAGCAGCTGTAAACTAACGTTCCTACCAGCTCAATAAGCGGAATGATGTAGCCCCATAACCATACAACAGTTATTATTAAAAGCAGTATTAGTAACGGTGTTAGCATTAGTAATAAACAGTATTACTAACAGTGTTATTGTTAGCATTAGTAACAGTGTTAGCATTAGTAAGAGTGTTAGCGTTAGTAATCGTAAGTGTTTGTTAGCATTAATAGTATTAGCAACAGTGGTAGCATTAGTAACAGTGTTGGCAGTAGTAACAGTATTAGTAACGGTGTTAATATTGGTTACATTGTTAGTAACAGTGGTAGCATTAGTAACAGTGTTAGCATGAGTACTAGTAATAGTAAGTGTTACTAACTGTTTTAGTAATAGTGTTAGCAGTAGTAATAGTAAGTGCTAGTAACAGTATTGGCATTAGAAACAGTGTTAGCATTAGTAACAGTATTCATAATAGTAACCCTATTACTTTTTTAAAATTTCTGATTTTTCCTTTTTCTCCCAATTTAGTGGCCAGTCGCTCCATATTTTAGTCCAAACATCCATCCTCGTACTGTATGCATTCGCCAACTGCGTCTGTCCGGCCGGCAGTTTCGAAGGAGACGCCTCGTCACGGAAGTGCCCAGGCCGAACCACCGCTGCTTCCCACACACACCCACAGACGCAGTCACGTGACGAACACGAGCCGACTCCGCCCCCTTCCGAAGACAGCGTTGCCAATGATTGCTGCTTCATCAAATCCGGCCATAGTCGGATCTGACGAGACCGGGGCGCGACACAAAGCCGACGCTTAGACCGCTACACCACCGCGGATCCCATAACACTGTTACTAACTGTGTTAGCATTAGTGACAGCATTAGCAACTGTGTTAGCACTAGTAACACTGTTAGTAACACTGTTGGCATTAGTAACAGTATAACTAACAGTGTTACCATTAGTAACAGTGTTAGTATTAGCAACAGTAACAGTGTTAGTAATGTAACCAGTTATGTTCTTGCCCGGTGCGGGATTCGATACGGGGTGTACTGCACCACAAGGCGACATCACTACTCGCTCGGCTAAAGGGTCAGACCAGTTAGCTAGGGGCTAACGTGTCTTATTAGTAGTTTACAGTAGTATTAACATTAGTAATAGTATTAGTAATAATGTGAGTATTAACAGTGGTAGCATTAGTAATAGTAACAGTTGTAGTGGTTATGGGGATACATAATTCCCCTTATGGAGCTGGTAGGAACGTTAGTTTACAGCTGCTGTTTGCTCGGTTCGGGTTTACAGTGACACACTTCCGCTGCGCGGTTTTTTGTTGTTGTTGTAATGGTGGAAGATATAAATGGTGCACGTTGTGTAGCTGAAAGAGAAAGTTGTCACGACTCCTGCTTGAGCTCCTCTACACCGGTGACCCCGACGTTTGTCTCTTGGTAGTTATCAGAGACCATCATTCAAACGAACATGGCTGACGAAATCACCGCGGTTTCTCTCAAACTGCCAGAGTTCTGGGAGTCATCGGTAACGACATGGTTCGCCCAGGTGGAGGCGCAGTTTGCTGTCCCCAAGATAACGGATGATGCTACTAAATACTACTACGTGGTATCGGCGCTCGGGTGTTGGACTGCAACTAGAGTGGTGAGTCTCCTTACAAATCCTCCGGTGGCAGACAAATACAAGGGGCTCAAAGACCACCTCTTGAAGATTTTTGAACTGTCCGACGCCGAGAGGGCCCACCGTCTCTTTTCTCTGCAAGGCTTGGGTGACAGCAAGCCATCCGAGCTCATGCACAAAATGCTGAATCTGCTGGGACCGGCGCACACACCTGATTTCCTCTTTGTCCAACTGTTTCTGGGACACCTGCCTGCTCAGGTGCGGGCCGCTTTGGCTAACACCAGCATTACCGATTGCTGCAAGCTAGCTGAAGAAGCTGACAAGTTCTTCCTGGCCAGCTAACAGCAGCACTGCGGGTCCGCGCTCACCCCTGCCCACCCCACATGCCACCACCTGGTGACTCCATGGTGGTCGCCGCGGCAACCCCCGGTCGGAGACAGGAGCCCGGCCTGTGCTTTTACCATGCAAAGTTCGGGGCCAAGGCGAAAAAGTGCACCTCCCCGTGCAATTTCAGCTCGTCAGGAAACGCCAAGGCCGGCGCTCACTAGTGGCCATGGGCGTCGGCGTGGAGGACAACAGGCTACTTTTCCTGCGAGACTCCAACTCGGGGCGGCGTTTCCTATGCGACACTGGGGCGCAGAGGAGTGTCGTACCTGCATGGAGGGTGGACGCCCTGTCTGTCGGGCGCTCACGGCCCTCCCATGGAAGCTGCTAACGGCAGCTCTATCCGTACGTACGGCACGAGGCACACTGACATGTGTTTTAACGGACAGCGGTTCAGCTGGGATGTTGTCATCGCCGACGTGGCATTTCCCCTCCTCGGTGCAGATTTCCTTTGTGCTCATGGGCTGCTGGTGGACGTCAGGAATAGACGCCTGATTGAAGCCGTCACCTTCGCTTCACACGCATGTGCACTCAGCGATACAGGCTCCGTCAGGCTGTCCAGCATGCTCTCCAATGAGGACGTGTTTCTCCATCTTCTCTCCGAGTTCCCTGACCTCACTCAGCCCACATTCTCGTCATCTACGACCAAACATGGGGTTGAGCACCACATCGACACCACTCACCCGCCGGTGCACGCCCGAGCTCGGCGCCTCGACCCGACCAAGATCTCTGTCGCCAAGGCGGAGTTTGAGAACATGGAGCGCCTCGGCATCATCCGTCGCTCCAGCAGCTCGTGGGCTTCACCCCTCCACATAGTGCCTAAGCCTGGCGGTGGGTGGCGTCCATGTGGTGACTACTGTCGGCTCAATGACGCAACAACACCGGACCGCTACCCGGTCCCTCACATCCAGGATTTCTCCGCCCACCTGGCTGGGAAAGTGATCTTGTCCAAGGTGGACCTCGTCCGGGGATACCACCAGGTGCCCGTCCATCCCGCTGATGTCCCCAAAACGGCTGTGACAACTCCGTTCGGACTGTTCGAGTTCCTGCGCATGCCGTTTGGGCTCAAGAACGCCGCGCAGTCCTTCCAACGCCTCATGGACTCAGTGTTGCGGGACCTGCCTTTCCTCTTTGTGTACCTGGATGACATCCTGGTCGCTAGCGCCTCAGTGTCCGAGCACTTGTCCCACCTCAGAGCCCTTTTCGAGAGGCTCAGCCTGCACGGGTTGATAGTTAACCCGGCCAAAAGCCAGTTTGGTCTGAGCACCATCGACTTCCTGGACCACCGGGTCACCAAGGACGGGGCGGCCCCCCTTCCATCTAAGGTGGAGGCCGTCGCAGACTTTCCACGCCCACACACGGCCCAGTCCCTCCGGGAGTTCATTGGCATGGTGTCCTTCTACCACCGGTTCATCCCCCGGGCTGCCGATATCCTCCGCCCCCTATATGAGGCTCTGAAGGGCACAGCCCCCAAACACGCCGTGGACTGGTCTGCAGAGAGGGACACGGCTTTTAAGGATGTGAAGGCCGCCCTGGCTGACGCGGCGATGCTGGCACACCCTGTGTCTGGAGCGCCCATCGCCATCACGACGGATGCTTCGGACTACGCTGTCGGCGCGGTTTACGAGCAGTGGGTGAGCGGTGCGTGGCAGCCGCGTGCCTTCTTCAGCCGGAAGTTGAACCTGAGGGAGCGCAAATACAGCACCTTTGATCGTGAGCTGCTTGGCCTTTTCCTCGCTGTTAGGCACTTCCGTTTCCTGCTGGAGGGCCGTCAGTTCACGGCTTTCGTCAATCACAAACCGCTGGTGTAATGAATGAAAGGTCACGTGTTTAACTTGACCCACTCACGGATGTACGTGCAGTGCGTGTGACGTATACAGGAAGTGAGAAGCGCATGTTATGAAGGTTGTATGTCGGATGAACGCTAGTAAAAGCTACACAGTTAAGAACCTACGAAGTCGGCTCGTTCTTGAATTATTCTTATGTCAGTAAGACAAGGCGTCTACGGACATTACATGGTGTCAGAATAGTCTGTGTATCGGAACACGAGCGGTCATGCCGAAGTTTAATCCGCCGAGTGAATTCAAGTTTGACTGCCCCGTTGAATGGCCGGAGTGGAGACAACGGTTTTGGCGCTTCAGGCTCGCGACAAAGCTGGATAAAGACGACGGGGAGATTCAAGTGAGTTCGCTGATTTATGCAATGGGCGGCGAGGCTGAAAAGATATTCAGCTCGTTTGACTTCGCGGCGGAGGGTGATAAAGTGGACTATGATATCGTACTGAAAAAGTTCGACGGCTACTTTATTCCCCGCCGTAACATCATCCATGAGAGGGCGGGCTTCTATCAACGTAGCCAGCAGCCAGGAGAGACAGCGGGGATGTACATCCGGGCATTGTATGAGCTGTCTGAACACTGTGAGTTTGGGGACAAGAGGGATGAACATATCAGAGATCGTCTGGTAGTGGGCATAAAAGATAAGGTGCTCTCCCGTCAGTTCCAGCTCACAGCGGACCTTACTCTGGTGAAAGTCATTGAACAAGTGCGCCAGGCGGAGGCAATAACAAAGCAGCTCAGCCTCCAAGCTAACCAACCAGAGGCCCAGCTGGCTAACGTCAACGTTGTCCGACGGCGGGACGGACGCCAAGACAAAAAGGGCGGACAGCGTCATGGTGGCAGCAGACCTACAACCAACAAAGTAGATGAATGCGGGAGGTGCGGCAAGACGCAGCACACCGATGAGCGGAAGTGTCCTGCAACGAACAGTAAGTGCAACAAGTGTCATAAAAAGGGACATTGGGAGCGTGTATGTCACTCTAAAGCGGTGAGAGAAGTCACTGAAGAGGTTAAACAGCTGTACTTTCTGGGAGAAGTTGGCAAAGAGAGCAGTCACGAAGATTGGACTGTTAGTTTAACAATAAGTGATGTACCAATAACCTTTAAAATTGACACGGGGGCTGACGGGGACATTTAAAAAGCTGAAGCCAAACATAAAACTGGGACCTCCTGACACATGCTTCATAAGCCCAGGTGGAAACATCAGCTGCATAGGACAGTTTCAAGCCACAACCAACTACAAGGAGAAACAATACTCCTTTCCAGTGTATGTGATCAAGGGGAGAGGCAGCTGTCTGCTGAGTCGTCCAGAGGCAGTGGAGATGGGTCTAGTGAAGCGGATGAATGAGGTCAGTGGAGTTTTCGGTTCAAGTGGACTGCTGAAAACAGACCCAGTGAAAATAGCTCTGGTGGAGGGTGCCCAGCCATACGCGGTGCATACAGCCAGACGGATACCGCTGCCACTTGTACCACTGGTTAAGAAAGAACTGCAGCGCATGGAAAATGAGGGCATTATTGAAAAAGTGACTCAGCCCACAGAATGGTGCGCCGCTATGGTGCCGGTGCTGAAACCGAACAAGAAAGAGGTTCGCTGCTGCGCTGACCTCAGGAGGCTGAATCGAGCGGTGAAACGTGAGAAATACGTGCTGCCCACTATGGAGGAAATAATGCCAAGGCTCGCAGGGTCAAAGTTCTTCACAACGTTGGATGCAGCAAGTGGGTTTTACCAGATCCCCTTGCATGAAGACAGCAGGGGGCTCACCACTTTCATCACCCCATTTGGGAGGTATGCTTTCTGCCGCCTTCCATTTGGTATAACGAGTGCTCCAGAGATTTTCCAGAGAAAGATGGCGGAAACTCTGACCGGGCTAGAGGGCACAGAGGTGTACATGGATGACATCCTTATACATGGAGAGACTGAGGAAATCCATGACCGGCGCCTAGCAGAGGCGCTGGGGGTCATTGAAACAGCAGGTCTCAAACTGAACCAAGCGAAATGCAAGTTCAAACAGAAACAAGTCCGCTTCCTTGGTCATATCATCAACGAGGCAGGCATCAGACCTGACCCGGACAAAGTGGCCGGAATAGAGAACTTTCCTCAGCCCCAGAACGTGACGGAACTCAAGAGGTTCCTCAGGATGGTGAACTATTTGGCAAAATACGTCCCAGAGCTGTCCACTGTAGGTCAGCCGCTTTATGGATTGCTTAAAGCAACGACAGAGTGGCTGTGGGGACCTGCACAGAACACAGCATTCCAAGACCTTAAAGCAGCACTCGCCACCGCCCCGGTACTCACCTTTTATGACGTCACTAAGGCTACGGTGGTGTCAGCAGATGCCAGCAGCTACGGGCTGGGAGGCGTTCTGCTCCAGCAGCACGGGGAACACTGGAAGCCCGTGGCCTACTGCTCCCGACGGCTGAGTGACGCAGAGACAAGGTACGCATAGATCGAGAAAGAGTGCTTAGCCAGCGTCTGGGCATGTGAAAGGTTCGAGAAGTACTTGTTTGGGCTTGACAATTTCAGACTTGTCACCGATCATAAACCACTAGTGCCTCTCATGAACAGCAAAGACTTGGATAATGTGCCCATTAGGTGCCAGAGACTGTTAATGAGGCTGATGCGTTTCAATGCAGTGGCTGAATATGCACCAGGCAAAACGTTAGCTGTGGCTGACGCACTCTCCAGAGGCCCAGAGCAGTGCTACGGAGATTGTGCTTCTCATGATGATGTTGCAGCGCACATCGATGCCATCGTGTGCCAGGTGCCTGCCACACCTCAAAGGATGCAGGAGATAAAACAGAGCACGGATGGGGATCTGCAGCTCCAGACAGTGTTGGGCTTCATCAGACACGGCTGGCCTGAGTATGTCGATAAAGTGCCGGAGACAGTCAGAGACTTTTATCAGGTGAGAGGGGAGTTATCTGAGGTAGATGGTTTAGTCATCAGAGGCAGTCGTATCGTCATTCCCACAGAGATGAGGGAGGTGATCTTAGACAGAATACACGACGGGCACCAGGGGATAGTTAAGTGCAGAGAGAGAGCTAGCCAGTCAGTGTGGTGGCCCAAAATGACAGAGCACATTACAACAAAGATACAGCAATGTCAATTCTGCAGAGAACACAAGAACACACAGAGAAAAGAGCCTTTAATGTCAAGTGAGCTCCCATCCAGACCATGGCAGAAAGTTGGCATAGACCTGTGTGAGTACAAAAAGCAAAACTACTTGATAGTGTCTGACTATTATTCCAGGTTTTTGGAGATCCTAAATCTACCAACAACTACTAGCAGTCAGGTTGTAGCTAGGCTGAAGGCTACATTTGCACGTTTTGGTATCCCGGAAATTGTAGTTAGCGATAATGGGCCACAGCTAGTTTCAGAAGAGATGAGGAGGTTCAGTGAGGATTATGATTTCATCCATGTGACTTCAAGCCCACACTACCCCCAGAGTAATGGACAGGCAGAGAGGGCTGTTCAGATAGCCAAAAGCATATTAAGGCAGGAAGACCCTCTCCTCGCCCTGTTGACATACAGAGCTACACCCTCTTCTTCCACTGGAGCCAGTCCAGCAGAATTGCTCATGGGTAGGAGACTCAGAACCACCTTACCCACATTGCAGCATAACCTGAAACCAGCCTGGCCTAAAGAGGAACTGATCAAAACCGCTGACGCCGCAGCCAAATCGAGGCAGGCTTTCTACTACAACCGCAGGAACGGCGTGCGGACACTGCGCCCACTGAACTCGGGTGACGCAGTATTCACCAAACTTGATGGACAGAAAACATGCACAATGCCAGCAGTTGTTCACAGTCAGAGCTCCACTCCCAGATCCTACATAGTGGAGACAGCTCAAGGTGAACATTACAGAAGGAACAGGCGCCACCTGTTGGCCACACCCAAAACACTCACCTCTGTCAGCAGGGATCCTGACCATGTCACTCCAGGGGAGAGTGGAAACACGGATGAGTCCCGAGCAGCAGAAATGCCAACTTCCACACCATATGTTACTCGCTCTGGCAGGGTGAGCAAGCCGGCAATCCGGCTGGATTTGTGAGGCGTATGGACTTGTGTACTGTGGGGGATTTTTTATTTTTTTTTGTGAAAAGGGGGGTGATATACAGGTTAGAAAATCATCTTAGAGGGGGAGATGTAATGAATGAAAGGTCACGTGTTTAACTTGACCCACTCACGGATGTACGTGCAGTGCGTGTGACGTATACAGGAAGTGAGAAGCGCATGTTATGAAGGTTGTATGTCGGATGAACGCTAGTAAAAGCTACACAGTTAAGAACCTACGAAGTCGGCTCGTTCTTGAATTATTCTTATGTCAGTAAGACAAGGCGTCTACGGACATTACAGCTGGTGTTCACGGTGGCCAAGGTGGCAGAGCCGTGGTCAGCCCACCAGCAGCGACTGTTGACCTACATCTCTGAGTTTACCACCGACGTGAGGCATGTCGCTGGGAAGTCCAACCCGGTCGCCGACTGTCTCTCCCGGGCCATCGCTGGTGCCGCCCATTTGGGACTGGACTACAGCCAGATGGCGGCTGACCAGGCCGCCGACCCAGGAGTGCAGGCATGCAGGACCGCCGTCACAGGGCTGCAGTTGGAGGATTTGGCTTTCGACGACGCCGGCGCCACGCTCCTGTGCGACGTCTCTACGGGTCAGCCCCGCCCCGTCGTTCCGACTGCTTGGAGGCGACGGGACTTCGACGTGGTCCATGGGCTGTCTCACCCTGGCAGAAAGCCTTCACAGAGGTTGGTGGTGGCAAAGTTTGTCTGGCATGGACTCAAAAAGGATGTGAGGGACTGGGCTGACTCCTGTGTGGAGTACCAACGCTCCAAAGTGCTCCGGCACGTCAAAGGGCCCCTGATACCTTTCACGGTACCTGAGAGGAGGTTCGACCACGTGAATGTGGACCTGGTAGGCCCCCTACCCCCCTCCCGTGGTTTCACATACCTGCTCACCATGGTCGACAGGACCACGCGATGGCCAGAGGCCGTCCCGCTTTCGTCCACGACAGCGCCTGAGGTTGCCCGAGCATTCATCGGAACCTGGGTCGCCCGCTTTGGCACCCCATCTGACCTCTCCTCGGACAGAGGGCCGCAATTCACGTCAGCGCTCTGGGAGGAGATGGCCGCGGGTTTAGGGGTGAGGCTCCATCGCACCACAGCGTATCACCCTCAGGCGAATGGATTGGTTGAGAGGTTCCATCGTTCGATGAAGGCCGCATTGCGGGCTACCCTCAAGGATGACCGCTGGGTCGACAAACTGCCTTGGGTCATGCTTGGGCTCAGGACGGCCCCCAAGGAGGACCTCCAGTCCTCATCCGCCGAACTGGTCTACGGACAGCCACTTCGGGTCCCGGGGGATTTCCTTCTCACCGCCACAGCTCCCTGGTCCGCCAGCTGCCAACGGACTGCGCTGCAGGAGGAAGCCAGGGCTTCTGTACCGGTCCCCACGTCTCAGCATGGCGGCTCTCCGTCCTATGTCCCCACGGAGCTGCGGTCGGCGGAGTATGTTTTCATCTGTCAAGACGCGCACCGCGGTCCCCTGCAGCCACCCTACGACGGTCCATTTCGGGTACGGGACACTGGAGATAAGCACTTTGTGGTGGAGGTTGGCAGCAGGCTGGAGCGGGTTTCTGTGGACCGCCTCAAGCCTGCTCACCTGGACTTAGACCGCCCTGTTGGTCTGGCCCTGCCCCCACGGCGGGGGCGCCCCCCGGCCCTGTCCCCCTCCCCCGGCGAGCCGCCCCCTGCTTCCCCAGCCCCTCCCTTTCCCCGGTCCAGCTGTGAGGACTCTGCTGCTTTGGCTGCGGTTAACCAGCCCCCAGCTGCTGTTCAGCGGAGCCGTTGGAGCAGAGAGATCCGCCCCCCTCGCCACACTGACTTGTCCTATTAAGGCGAGTTCTGGGGGCAGTCTGGGAGACCGTCGCCATGGCCGGGACGCGAACCTGTGTCTCCCGCTCCGCAAGCGACAACGTTAACCAGTCGACTAAAGGGTCCGACCCGGCCATGGCTACGGTCTCCCAGACTGCCCCCCGAATTCGCTACATTGGTGTCAGAAGTGGGATGGAGCCACCGTAAGGCCATCGGAAGCGCATGCGCCCTGAGGCGTGAAGGAGCTGATATGCTTAAGCGCGGGGACGCGCTTCCCGAAGGAGGGGGGTAGTGTAACGTGCATGGATGAGTAGACACGTTGGTCCTTGTCTAACGGGTCGGACCCTTTAGTCGACTGGTTAACGTGTCTACTTATCCATGCACGTTAATCTATTAAGGCGAATTCTGGGGGGACGTGTGTAGTGGTTATGGGGATACATCATTCCCCTTATTGAGCTGGTAGGAACGTTGGTTTACAGCTGCTGTTTCCTCGGTTCGGGTTTGCAGTGACACACTTCCGCTGCGCGGGTTTTTGTTGTTGTAATGGTGGAAGGAATAAATGGTGCACGTTGTGTAGCCGCAAGAGAAAGTTGTCACGACTCCTGCTTGAGCCCCTCTACACAGTGTTAGTAATATTAACAGCGTTAACATTAGTAATAGTAACACTATTACTAACTGTGTTAGCATTAGTAACAGTATTAACATTAGTGATAGTGTAACCGGTTATTTTCTTGCCCGGTGCGGGATTCGATACGGGGTGTACTGCACCACAAGGCGACATCACTAACCGCTCGGCTAAAGGATCAGACCCGTTGGCTAGGGGTTAACGTGTCTTATTAGTAGTTTACACTAGTAACAGTATTAGTAATGTGAGTATTAATAACTGTTGTATTAGTAACAGCAACACTATTACTAACTGTGTTAGCATTAGTAACAGTGTTAGTAATAGCAACACTACTACTAACTAGGTTATTATTAACACTGTTAGCATTAGTAACAGTATTACTAACAGCAAGAGTATTAGCATTAGTAACAGTGTTAGTAATAGCAACACTACTACTAACTAGGTTATTATTAACAGTGTTAGCATTAGTATAAGAAACACTGTTAGCATTAGTAACAGTATTACTAACAGCAAGAGTATTAGCATTAGTAACAGTGTTAGCAGTAGTAACTAATAGTAATGGTGGTAGTATTAGTAACACTATTAGTAAGTGTTATTAATAGCAACACTACTATCTAGGTTAGCATTAGTAACAGTATTACTAACAGTGTTACCATCAGTAATGTGAGCATTAATAACAGTGTTAGCATTAGTAACAGTGTTAGTAATAGCAACACTACTACTAACTAGGTTAGCATTAGTAACAGTATAAGAAACACTTAGCATCAGTAACAGTATTAACAGTATTAGTAATGTGAGCATTAATAACAGTGTTAGCATTAGTAACAGTGTTAGTAATAGCAACACTACTACTAACTAGGTTAGTATTAACAGTGTTAGCATCAGTAACAGTATTAACATTTGTAATAATTTGAGCATTAATAACAGTGTTAGCATTAGTAACCGTGTTAGTAACAGTGGTAGCATTAGTAATGGTATTAGTAACAGTATCAGTAACAGTGTTTAGTAATATTAACAGCATTAGTAACAGCGTTAGTGATAGCAACACTACAACTAACTATGTTAGTATTATTAACAGTATTAACAGTGTTAGCATTAGTAACAGTATAAGAAACACTGTTAGCATAAGTAACAGTATTACTAACAGTGTTAGCATTAGTAACAGTATTAACATTAGTAGCAGTATTAGCAATAGTGACAGTATTGGTAACAGTGTTAGCATTAGTAACAGTATTAACATTAGTAGCAGTATTAGCAATAGTGACAGTATTGGCATTAGTAACAGTGTTAATAAAATTACATGACATTCCAGTCATTTAGCCGACGCCTTTATCCAAAGCCACTTACAATAAGAGCATCATGTAACGTAGGAGATCAGGAGAACTACTAGTCATCAGAGGTCATAAGTGCATCTAAACAAGCATCTAAGAGCAAAACCAGTGCTAAAGTAAAAGCACAAGAAAGGGTTTTTGTTTTTAAATGAGTGAATACAATAAGTGGTAAGAACAAGTAACAGGGTAGTAGTTCTTGAAGAGGTGAGTTTTCAACCTGCGCTGAAAGATGGGCAGCGACTCCACTGTCCTGACATCAGTGGGGAGTTCATTCCACCACTGTGGGGCCAGGACAGAACAGAGCCGGGACCGGGTCGATCGGCAGCAGGGGCCTCTGAGTGACGGGGCAACCAGGCGGCCCGAGACAGCAGAGCGAAGTGGTCGGGTGGGGGTGCAGGGCTTGACAATGGCCTGGAGATAGGAAGGAGCTGTTCCTTAGTAACAGTATTGGTAACAGTGTTAGCATTAGCAACCGTATTAGTAACATCTCGTCTCATCCTCAGCCGCTTCTCCGGGGTGGGGTCGCGGTGGTAGCAAGCTAAGTAGGGCACTCCAGATGTCCCTCTCCCCAGCAACGCCCTCCAGCTCCTCTGGCGGGATCCCAAGGCGTTCCCAGGCCAGATTGGACATGTAGTCCCTCCAGCGAGTTCTGGGTCTACCCCGGGGTCTCCTCCCGGTTGGCTGTGACCGGTAAACCTCCAAAGGAAGGCGCCCAGGAGGCATCCTGATCAGATGCCCGAACCACATCAACTGGCTCCTTTCGATGCAAAGGAGCAGTGGCTCTACTCCAAGCTCCCTCTGGATGTCCGAGCTCCTCCCCCTATCTCTAAGGCTGAGTCCAGACTCCCTACGGAGGAAACTCATTTCAGCCGCTTGTATCCGTGATCTCACCCTTTCAGTCACTACCCAAAGCTCATGACCATAGGTGAGGGTTGGAACCAAGACTGACTGGTAAATTGAGAGCTTTGCCTTCCAGCTCAGCTCCTTCTTCACCAAAACGGTCCGGTACAACGTCCGCATTACTGCTGATGCTGCACCAATCCGCCTGTCAATCTCCCGCTCCATCCTACCCTCACTCGTGAACAAGACCCTGAGATACTTGAACTCCTTCACTTGAGGCAACAACTCATCCCCAACCCGGAGGGAGCAATCCACCATTTTCCGGTAGAGAATCATGGCCTCAGACTTGGAGGTGCTGACTCTCATCCCGGCCATTTCACACTCAGCTGCAAACCTCCCCAGTGCAGAGCTGGAGGTCATGTTCTGATGAAGCCAACAAAACCACATCATCTGCAAAGAGCAGAGATGCAATTCTGAGGTTCCCAAAACGGACACATTCCTCACCTTGGCTGCGCCTTGAGATCCTGTCCATGAATATCACAAACAGATTCAGAGACAAGGGACACCCTTGGTGGAGTCCGACACCCACCGAAAACATGTTTGACTTTGTGCTGAGAATGCGGACACAGCTCTCACTTTGGTTATACAAGGACCGGATGGCTTGTATTAGCAGCACTGCTGCAGTATTAGAAACAGTATTGGCAATAGTATTAGTAACAGTGTTAGCATTAGTAACATTATTAGCACTAGCAACAGTATTAGTAACAGTGTTAGCATTAGTAACAGTATTGGTAGTAATGTTAGCAGTAATAACAGTGTTAGTATTAGTAACAGTATTAGTAACATTATTAGCACTAGCAACCGTATTGGTAACAGTGTTAGCATTAGTAACAGTATTTTTTTATTTAGTTTTTGAGATACTTCATTGATTTATTAGTAGTAGCTCAGTTTAGCTGGTACTTTGCAGAGGATGACATATTCCAGGTTCTCTGAGTATTGTTGGAAAAGGTAAAGGAAGAGGAAGACGAGCACGTGGCTTGGTAGGTCAATGGCAGTACTCTGCCGGTGGGTGTACAGTAGTTAGATGGTGAAATAGACGGGCGAGCGATGAGACGGAGCTAAACCTTGTCATACTGTATATTGGTTGTCGCACACAACCAGTGAGGACAACACAATAGAAAGTTGTGCTGCTCAGTCTTTCTGCCACATCGTGGTGCATTAGGAATGGGTGCAAGTATTAATAACAGTGTTACTATCCCTAAGAATATTGGTATTAGTATCAGTGTTGGTATTACCGAAAGTATTAGTATTGCTGACAGAATTAGTATTTGTGTTAGTGCTAGTATTAGTAACAGTGTATCGGTAATAACACCACTGATGATATCAGCCATCAGCAGTACAGATGGAATAGCAGAAACACCGGTGTCAGCACTGTGCCGTGTGTTCTTACCAGCCACCATCTGAGAGCATCGGGATCCATATTGTGGTCGCTCTGGTGAAGGACAGGCTGCTGTTGGGGATCATAGCGCTGTCGGAACCAGTCGGACCCGGGCCCACCCAGATCAGATATACAGCCATCAGTACAGCCACACAACTTGCCGGAGGCCCTGAGAGAGAACAACAAGGAGGGTTCACACTGCTGGGAGCAGAAAAAGCAGGAGGGGTCCCACACCTTTCACTGTGAGACCGCCACCTCCTCTGCTGTCATGGCTGCAGGGGAAGGTTTTACACCTGCTCAGAGAAGACAAGAAGAAAGCCACTCTGTTTTGTCACCGTACAGGTAACAACACAATGTGTTCTCTGCATTGAACCCATCTTACTGTATAGCAACAGTGGGCAGCTGCAGCACCCGGGGACCAACTCCACTTCTTCTTTCCATTGCCTTGCTCAGGGGCACAGACAGGAGTATTAACCCTAACATGCATGTCTTTTGGTGGTGGGAGGAAACCGGAGCACTTGGAGGAAACCCACACAGACATGGGGAGAACATGCAAACTCCACACAGAAAGGACCTGGGATGGCCTGGGGTTCGAATCCGGGACCTTCTTGCTGGGATAACCACTGGGCATCCGTGCCGTTAGTATCCGTCAAGCTTGTTTTTTTGCCATCTCTAGTTTTGATCCCTGATTGGATCTGTTCATTCTCCTCCCTGATTCTGCTCACTTTGCAAAGACTTACAGGATAACAAGAAACCACCATCATTCTTTCCTGACTTACTTTGGTTTAGTCTGGCTTTTCCCCAGGCTCTCCTCCCCAGCCTGGGGGTCCCCTGCAGGCTCTGCCCCGGCCATGGGGTCCTGACCCTGAGATTGGACAGCGGTTGGGGCCGTTGGGGCCCTGGGGGGACCAGAGGATGAACCGGCAGCAGAAATCAACCCTGGAAACAACAACCAACTATTACTAATATTAACCAGCTGTTACCATTACTAATATTAACCAGCTGTTACCATTACTAATATTAACCAGCTGTTACTATTACTAATATCCACCAGCTGTTACCATTACTAATATCAACCAGCTGTTAGCATTACTAATATCAACCAGCTGTTACAATTACTAATATCAACCAGCTGTTACCATTACTAATATCAACCAGCTGTTACCATTACTAATATTAACCTACTGTTACTATTACTAATATCAACCAGCTGTTACCATTACTAATATCAACCAGCTGTTACTATTACTAATATCAACCAGCTGTTACTATTACTAATATCAACCAGCTGTTACCATTACTAATATCAACCAGCTGTTACTATTACTAATATCCACCAGCTGTTACCATTACTAATATTAACCAACTGTTACTAATATTAACCAGCTGTTACTATTACTAATATTAACCAGCTGCTATGGTTACTAATATTAACAATAAGTTGTCATGGTGATATTGGTGCACACTTACTCATACATCCTGATAACCATAAAGATTCTATCAGTCCTACCATGAGAAGTACCAGTGGAAGGCCTCCTGCTGTGGTTGTTCTGACCTGTCTCCCCACTGCGCTCGCAGCTGCCTCCTCTGGTGGGCATGTTCTGGCCAGTGGGCATGACCACAGACAGGAAGTGACTCCGGTGGATGGTTTGACTGGCGATCATCAGGAAGAGGATGGCAGCAAACAGCACGGCCACATACAACTTCCTCCTCAGTAACATGTCTTTCTGTCTGTCTGTGTGACAAGTCAGTCTGTCTGTCAGTCTGTCAGTCTGTCCGTCAGTCTGTCTGTCAGTCGTTTGTTTTGGTCATTTCTCCATCGGCCTGCTCTCACCCTCCTCTTCATGGAGAACTCAGCGTCTCAGGCCTGTAAAGGGGTGTGAGAAACGAGAACAGATCTCTGATCAGGCCGTCCCAGAGAGGACAGACTCCTATCAGTAGAAGATTCTTTACATTTCCTGCCCCCCCCCCACCCCACCCCACCCCCCCGTGGTGGTCTGCCGGTCTATCTAGGACACAGACCGACAGCGAGACAGACAGGCAGACAGAATTAAAAGAAATGAGAAGAAAAAGGAAAACCAGAAGACATCATTTAGAGAGTAGTAGTTTACTGTACTATTACCTCTAACCAACATCATTACTGCCACCGTCCCTGCTGACCCCTGAAGATCACTCAGTGCTTCAGCTCTCAGGTGGAAGTCTCTGAATATCTCAACCTTTTCAAGGTGTTGTGGAGATATTTCAATATAAAAACTCTTCAAAAAACAATAAAGCTAATTTAATATGTCTATCAATCAAGTCGTGTTGGTTGATGTTACTGAAGCAAAAAAGGATTACATCATTAAATTGATTAATTTGTCATCCAAACACAATTCTGGGTTTCATCACAAAATCTCTTTGTGTAATGATCCTGAATTTTCTGTACCAAATTGTGAGAAAACTCATTTTCCCACAATCCTCTCCGGGATCCTCTCACATCATGATTGACATGGTCATATTTCTACTGAGGTATTATCTAACGCTGGTTATCATAGGCAGTAAGTCCACTGTAAAACATGTCATTTGCAGGCGAGGTAACCCCCAGGACCAAATCTAACAAGACAAGAACTCTACTTTCAAGTCTTTTAACCGGCATCAGCACCTAATTTACATGTCGTAACGTGTTGAATTAACTGCTGGTCGGTGAGGAGGGTCTTTTTCATCCAATTGCTATCGCCTCCTAGTGGCTGATTAATAATAGCAATGCCTTTTATCTGTGGGCGCCTTCCAGAGCAGTCACGGACACCTCACAGACCACAGTTAAAAACAAGCCGCACAAAGCAGGGATATACAGTAAGCTAACCCAACACATAGGTATAAAACCATCATCAGTAAAACCCGATGTGGGTGGAACCATTACAGTCTAGATCAGACGGAATATGCCAGTTTGAAAGGATGCATTTTGAGATGGGATCTGAAGGCTGACAGAAAGTCGATGTTGTGAAGGTGTTGTGAGAGAGAGGTCCATAGGCGGGGGGCAGAACGACTGAAGGCTCTAGTCCCCATGGTAGTCACGCGGGATGATGGTGTAGTGGGTTGGAGAGCAGAAGAGGATGTGAGAGTGCGGGAGGGCGTGTGGATATGAAGGAGTTCAGAAAGATATGAAGAAGCAAAGTTATTAAGGGCCTTAAAGGTGAGGAGCAATGGAGTTGCTGAAGAACAGGAGTGATATGATCTATGGAAGGAATTCTGCACCAACTGAGGTTTATGAAGACACTTGAGGGGAAGTCCAAAGAGGATAGAACTGCAGTAGTCAATACGGGATGTAACCAGGGTGTGAGTGAGTATGGCGGTGCTGTTAGGCGTAAGTGACGGGTGAAGACGATTAATATTGTGTAGGTGGAAGTATGTAGACTGAATAACATTGTTGATGTGTCCTTCAAAAGATAATGTGCTGTCCAAGATGACACCCAGACTCTTAACCTGAGTAGAAGCAGGAACTATAGAATTCTCAATCACTAGACAATGAGGATTCTGCTTCCTGAACACGTTTGGGTGTATTTAATGGATTTTGGGCTGCTGATCACGAATATCACCTTAAAATGTTCCTATCACATACCGTTTTGTAGATACAACCTATTTTTATTATTTCCCATCATATTTTAATTCGACTAGTGTGTTGCCCACAAAGCGAGCTGTGTTGGTCAGTGCCAGCATGCCTGGGCAGCACTCAGTGTAGGTGCTGTGTTAGGCAGCCTGGGCATGCTGGGTCAGGATAGATGCTGGCAGACAGGCTATAAAAGCTGCTCACATGTACACATGCTGTTTGGACGCATGTTGGTGCACATGTTCTTCAGGCAGTAGCATAGTGAGTATTCCTAACAACAGGATTTACTGTCTTCAGGAAGATTTAATACAGCAGAAATGTCTCATCAGTGCTGCAGCAGCTGCAGTACATCCTGTTACATCTGTGGTGAGGACACGCTTAAGACTCAAACACGCACCATGACTGCACTTATTAAGAAAGCCTGTGAGCTCTACTTCTGATGCAACATTGGTGACCAAGAGAAACCCTGGGCTCCTCACATCTGTTGTGCAACATGTGCAGGAAACCCGAGAGCTTGGCTCAGAGGTACTCGGGAGTCAATGCCATTTGCAGTCCCAATGATATGGGGAGAACAGAAGGATCATGTGATGGATTGTTACTTCTGTCTGACCAATGCATCTGGCTTCTCTACTAACAATAAGAAATCTATTGAATACCCCAACCTGCCTTCAGCCATGAGACCAGTGCCACACGATGACAGTTTGCCAGTACTGAAACCACCAGAGACATGGAGCCAAGATGAGGCAGATGAAGATGCTACAATGCATGAACCAGATGTGGAAAACGACACTGATCCAGATGTTGAACGCTTTATGCCTGGTTATCCTCATCTGATAACACAGCCAGGATTAAACGACCTGGTCAGGGACTTGGATTTGTCAAAAGCTGAAGCAGAAGTACTTGGTTCAACATTGCAAGGATGGGGTTTGCTGTCACCAGGTACAACATTTCTGTCTTTCAGAACCATCAAGAACATTTGACAAACTTCTTTACGCAGGTTGACAACCTGTTTCTGCACTGACATTGATGGATTGTTCATGGCTTTGGGTTGTGTGCCTGACCCACAACAATGGCGTCTTTTTATAGATTCGTCCAAGCCTGAAAGTTGTCCTGTTCTGCCATAGCAACGTCCACCCTTCAGTACCCACTGGCTATGCAGTACACATGAAAGAACCCTACAATAAAATGGAACTGTTGTTGAAACACATACAGTACAACTACGACTGGAACATGTGTGGTTATGTAAAAGTATTGGCACTGCTACTAGGAATGCAGCTGGGATATACAAAGTACTGCTGTTTCCTGTGTGAATGGGATAGCCGTGCTACAGAGTCACATTACATCTAAAAGAACCGGCCGCTCTGTAAGCATTTCATTCCAGGGCAGAAAAGTGTGGCGCATAAACCATTTGTCCACCCAACACAGATCTTTCTGCACCCTCTTCATATAAAAGTCGGATTGATGAAACATTTTGTGAAAGCAGTGAACAAAGAAGGTGATGGATTTCACTATCTGAGATAGATTTTCCAAGAATAACTGAAGCCAAGATGAAGGAAGGCATGTTTGTTGGTCCAAAATCAGACTTGCATCAATGACGGGGAGTTAGAAGATCTGCTAGTGACGCAGGGAAAATAGCATGGGAGTCATTTAAGGATGTTGTTGAGAATTTTCTTGGCAACTACAGAGCAACAAACTACACTGAGCTGCTTGACAACATGCTTAAAGCACACAAAACCATGAAGTGCAACATGTCATTGAAAATTCATGTTCTGCATCACACTTGGACTTCTTCCCTGCTGATCTTGGTGCAGTCAGTGATGAACATGGTGAAAGGTTTCACCAGGACATTGCAATCATGGAAAAGAGGTATCAGGAGTCCATCAATGCTGGCCAACTATTGTTGGACACTGACACGAGAGGCACCAGATGCTGAGTATAAAAGAAAATCAGCTGCAAAACATTTTAAGCTCAGTTGAACTAACGCCATGTGTCAGCATCATTATGCAATTAAAAATGTTACATTCAATAAAAGTTATTTTAATGTTTCTCAAAATTCCTATGTGATACAGCACATCTGAAATTATTTCCGAGTTCAGTTTAACATTGTCTGTAGTAATCTCTATTTTTTTTTCGGGGAGCAAAACATTTGAAAAAGTTTGTTGCCCAGAGTAGTCAGAGAAAAATCAAGTTTAGCCAAAGTAGATTTAGTGTCCATGAGGAGCGCCTCAGTTTTATCATTATTACGTTTGAGGAAACTGTATGAGAATCAGGATTTAATTTCTAGTAAGCAGTCAGAAAGAGAAGTGGGCAGAAGAGCGGAAGTTGGTTTGGTGGATAGAGCTGGGTGTCATCTGCATAGCAGTTATATTGAATGTCAAATTTCCTAAAAATATGGTTATTTCTCTAGTCTTGGAAATCAGCTCTTCTTTCTGTTTCTTCCCTTGTTTTTCATCTTTTCTACACACTCCAGGTTATGACTAGTCTTGCATGCTTAACCCTTAACCCCTAGACCTGACTTGTCTGTAACATTCCAAAGAATCACTTTTTCAAATATCTTCAAATTAGACTTTATGTCCTCATCTCAAAACCATTCATTAGATATACCTGTAATTTCCTCATTAGAGGCAGCAATTATAAGACATTGCTATGATAAAGGTTTAATGTCATCTTTGTATGGCTCGTTTCAATTTGGGTCTGATGAATCCTCAGAATCAACACTGAAATCATGGAAGGAAGATATAGATGATGAAATAGCTTTAGAAGACTGGAGTAAGACATGTAGGAAGGCTAAGAGGCAGAAACTTGAAACTAGCTTGAAACTTTTTTCATCATCAGCCGCTTCTCCGGGGTCGGGTCGCGGTGGCAGCAAGCTAAGCAGGACACTCCAGATGTCCCTCTCCCCAGCAACACCCTCCAGCTCCTCCTGGGGGATCCCAAGGAGTTCCCAGGCCAGACTGGACATGTAGTTGCTTCAGCGAGTTCTGGGTCTACCCCGGGGTCTCCTCCCATTGACCATGCCTAATAAATCTCCAAAGGAAGGCGCCCAGAAGGCATCCTAATTAGATACCCGAACCACTACAACTGGCTCCTTTCAACACGAAGGAGCAGCGGCTCTACTCCGAGCTCCCTCCGGATGTCCGAGCTCCTCACCCTATCTCTACACCTGAGCCCAGACACCCTACGGAGGAAACTCATTTCAGCCGCTTGTATCCGTGATCTCACCCTTTCGGTCACTACCCAAAGCTCATGACCATAGGTGAGGGTTGGAACGAAGACTGACTGGTAAATTGAGAGCTTTGCCTTCCAGCTCAGCTCCCTCTTCACCACAACGGTCTGGTACAACATCCACATTACTGCTGATGCTGCACCAATCCACCTGTCAATCTCCTGCTCCATCCTACCCTCACTCGTGAACAAGATCCCGAGATACTTGAACTCCTTCACTTGAGGCAACAACTCATCCCCAACCCGGAGGGAGCAATCCACCATTTTCTGGTAGAGAATCATGGCCTCAGACTTGGAGGTGCTGACTCTCATCCCGGCCATTTCACACTCAGCTGTAAACCGCCCCAGTGCGCTGGAGGTCGCGTTCTGATGAAGCCAACAAAACCACATCATCTGCAAAGAGCAGAGATGCAATTCTGAGGTTCCCAAAACGGACACACTCCTCACCTTGGCTGTGCCTTGAGATCCTGTCCATGAATATCACAAACAGAATAGGAGACAAGAGACAACCTTGGTGGAGTCCCACACCCACCGAAAAAGTGTTTGACTTCCTGCCAAGAATGCGGACAAAGCTCTCACTTTGGTTATACAAGGACCAGTAAGCTTGAAACTTATACAGTATAAATGGCTGATGTGTACATACATAACTCCTGTTAAATTGTACAAGTTTAATAATAACATTCCTGATACCTGTATCAAGTGTAATGAGGCAAGAGGGACATTATACCACTGTATATGGGAATGTGTGAAAGTGAAATCCTTTTGGCTAGATATTAATATGACTGATCAATTTTTATCAAAGAAATTACCATCGGATCCTAAGCTTTTTATTCTGGGTATGTATCCTATCAACCATCACTTACACAGCGAAGAGTTGAAATTCATAGACGTGTGTATATTACAAGCTAAATGTGTAATTGCTCTTAATTGGAAAAATATTAATGGGCCAAGAATTGGAATGTGGATTAAAAAAATGGCTTCAAACACGTCAATGGAAAAGATAACATATATTGTTAGACGTAAAATATTTTTGGTGATATCTGGAGAACATTTATGTACTTCTTAAGGCATAATGGTAATGCTGGTAATCTGCTTCAGCAGGAACAAGCTCTGAGGGAGTAGGGTACCATCAAGATCTTGCACACTGATCCGCGAAACACCCTTTACTTTGCTTTATTTATCCATTTGCATTTTATTTAAAACGTTTTTAAAACAAATTGTATGTACATGTTTTTTTCCTTTCTTTTGTGTTTCAGTTAATATGGATGAGTTACGGGAGGGGGAACGGGGGGGAAATGTTTGCTGTGTTTTATATAATAGTTACTCATTGTATTATCTGATGTGGTTTGCAAACTATAAAACAAAAAGTCCCTTCAGGCTTGTTCGACTCAACACACACGGCTGCAGGAACAGGCTGTCCAGTCAACTGACTCGAGTCATCGGTACTGCACACCATCAACTCTGAAAGGAGCTGTATTTATCACAGCTCTGCACAACCAGCAAACACCTTTTTCCTGTTAAAATACCAGTTTATTGGAGCGTCGACGCCTGGAAATAAAAGTGTTGAGAGAACTCGCTGCTTGTTAAGTAGGCATGTCGGGTTTGAGGCTAAACACCACCGATGAGGACAGAGTTTAAATTGAAATGAATTGGAGTGGTTTTTCTGTACCAGTATGTTCTAATGGACAAAACTTCTTTGCTGTTCACCATTTTAAATAAAGCTCCCCACTGGAGCAGCCCCAAAAAAAATCCACTCTCTCTCTCTCTCCTCGACCTCTGACCTCTGTGGTGACAGGGAGCTTGAATGGGAAACAGCTGTTGTGTTATGACAGAGACAGAGAGAAACAGAGAGAGACAGACAGATAGACAGACAGGGAGACAGACAGACAGAGACAGAGACAGAGGGAGAGAGACAGAGAGACCTTTGACCTTTAACCAAGTCTTTAATGGTCCACTTTTTCATTCACATTAAAATAACAATATCAACACAGATACTCATATACATAGTGAAACACAACAATCCCCATACACAGCAAAAACCAAAGATACAGACCTTCCCTTTTTCCGAAATTAAGAAGACGCAGTTGGTTTTCTGCGGTGCACAGAACATTTCCATGTCCCCAAACAGAATCAAATTCTTCCAAGTTTGAAATCATTTTGAAAAACGTGAACTCAATTTTCAGGCTTAGCAGCCACTAGAGCCCTGAACATGAGTGCAGCAGCTGTGGACCCTGTGCATTTCATTTTGTTTCTTCTGCTAAGCCAATGCTAATTTTTAGCCTAAATGATCAGAAAAGTAACCAAGGTGACACATCTGCACTGTGCTGCTGTGTACCTAGGACCTAAGACAAACAAGCTGTCTTCAAAAACCTCTCCTAAACCTCCGAGCCACTGCTGCAGTACAAAGAAAAGAGGGCTCAATCTGGGACAGCTGAGCCTCAAGTGCAGTAGAGTTTCTTCATCATTACAGAAAGAGCAGTGACTCCCTGCTCTAGGATCTATATGTGCCACATGTCTGTTTGTAGCAACAGCCCCATGTACCACCCTCCACTGTTGATTCGCAGTGCGTTTCTCTATGGGGGGTTTGTACGGGGACCTACAGCTGCCTTTGGGAGATGAACCTGGTGTTAACACACTCAACCAACTCGACTCCTGTACACCGGCTAGTGATGTTCTGTTGAGAACCTTTACAGTGACTGCACACAAGGCCTTCTTCGATGAACTTGAGAAGTCCTGCAGTTCTGGTGTTTTGAAACACAAAATAATAATAATAATAATTTTATTTATATAGCACCTTTCCAAAACAATGTTACAAAGTGCTTCACAAAAAACCCCCCAAAACAAATAAAACAAGACAAAGCAGGAATAAGAGTAAGATCAAATAAGAGCACATTACATTACATGACATTCCAGTCATTTAGCCGACGCTTTTATCCAAAGCGACTTACAGTACGTGCATCATTTAACGTAGGAGATCAGGAGAACTACTAGTCATCAGAGGTCATAAGTGCATCTTCTCTCTAAACAAGCATCTAAGAGCAAAACCAGTGCTAAAGTAAAAGTGTGAGAAAGAGATTTTTTTTTAAATGAGTGAATACAATAAGTGGTAAGAACAAGTAACAGGGTAGTAGTTCTTGAAGAGGTGAGTTTTCAACCTGCGCCGAAAGATGGGCAGCGACTCTGCTGTCCTGACATCAGTGGGGAGTTCAGTCCACCACTGTGGGGCCAGGACAGAACAGAGCCGTGAGTAAAAATAAAAATAGTAAAAATAAAAACAAATATTAAACACTTGTAAAAGCTTTCATAAAAAGAAAAGTTTTAAGACGAGATTTAAAAGAAGCTAGAGACTTAGTTCGTCTTAGCTCAGCAGGAAGAGTGTTTCACAGTGTGGGGGCTCTAACAGCAAAAGCCCCGTCACCCTTTGTAACCAACCGAGACCCGGGAATAACCAGCAGGGCTCCATCTGCAGACCTTAATGGTTGAGGGGGGACATACCAAGTCAATAAATCACAAATGTATAAAGGAGCAATACCATTTACAGCCTTAAAAGTGAGCAGTAAATTTTTAAAATCAATTCGAAATATAACAGGGAGCCAGTGTAGGGAAGCAAGCACAGGAGTGATATGGTTAAGCCTCCTTCTCATGCCCCCTTCACTTTCTCCTGCTCCTCCACTGCTGCACAGATGGACAAAGACAGGAAAACAGGCCACATAATTGGCTGATCCTCTCCACACTCTGCTCCTAGTTTCTCTCTGAAGAAGCCAGGAAGTGCACTGATCACTTCCTCCAACAACCTCTCCATTAAATGAAGAGATTTAAAACCAGTCTCTTGGCTCAAAATAGCAGCCATTTTCCACTGTCCCCCTTATCTGAGACACACTGACTTAGTAAGCCCAGCGTATCAGTGGGTTATAGAACAGTGGTTCCTCCCCTACACTGCCATAGATCTGGGAGTAGTCTCTTTTTGTGTCCAAGACTGTTCCCCAAGCTCAGAGGACAGCCTGATAAAAGGGTGTCATAGTGAACTCCATGCCAGCTAGGTCCAGAAGGAACAAGTGCTTGTCACAGTTCGGGTTCATAATCCTACGAAGCAACACATATACTGTTTCACTCCAAAGCTGTTGTTTATGGTGTAATAGCCGCTGCACAATTTGAAGGCAAAAAGGTGTGATACAACTGCAGAGATCAATCAGGCCCTGGCCTCCTTGTAATACTGGTAGAAACAATACAGCAGATTTAGTCCGGTGAACGCCTCCCCAAAGTTCACCAGCCTCTTCTGTACTTCTCTTATGAGCATGTCTGGAGGTTCTACAACTGTAAACCAGTGCCAGAACATCGAGGCAATCAAGTTATTAACAATCAAGACTCTTTCCCCTATAGGACAACTGAGGCTGGATCTAAATCCATCTAATCCGTCTGATCTTTCAACTAAATCCTCCCAGTTTTTGCTCAGAAAGCAATCACTGCCCAGAAAGACACCTAAGCATTTCATGCCTTCTGTGTTGCATGGCAGCCCAGCTGGTAATGTTGGCTTCTCTTTATTGTTCCACTCCCCCAGTAATAAACCCTGAGATGTAGACCAATTGACTTTTGCGAAAGAAGTTTGTTTGTTTAAGGCCAATTTCTGCTTGAGAATTTTTATATCGTTTTGACTTGTTATGAAAACTGTGACATCATCAGCGTATGCTGATAAGCTAACTGAATTGGTGATGTTCCCTGAAAAGGTTAGTCCTGAGAGACCCTGCCTGAGCTGAATTAAAAGAGGCTTGATGGCCAGAGAGTACAGCATTCCAGATAAGGGACAACCCTGTCTTATACCTCTCTGAACAGAGACAGGTCGGCTGAGTCCGACTCCTACCTTTAACAGAACACTGGCTCCAGAATACAACAACTTGATCCATGAAATAAATGTATCCCCGAAACCAAAACCTTTCAAGTGTTTTGAACAAACAACAATGATCAACCCTATCAAAAGCCTTCTCTTGATCTATAGAAAGTAGGCCAATGTCCAGCTCCTGGAGCTTAGATATACCTATAATGTCCCGTATCAAAAACAGATTATCCTTAATTGTATGGTCAGGAACACAGTACGTCTGGCTATGATGTACAACAGTATCCATACACTGTTTGAGTCTATTTAAAGGACATTTTGCAATTATTTTATAGTCTGTACATAACAATGAAACTGGTCTCCAGTTTTTCAGTAAGCCAAGCTCTCCCTTTTCGGGTAACAGCGTTAGGACAGCTCTTCTACAACTCAAAGGTAAAGTCCCAGAATCCAAACAGTCTTTAAATACGTCATGTACGTCTTGTCCAATTAAGAGTCCAGAATGTCTTGTAAAACTCCGAAGGAAGTCCATCAACTCCAGAGGCTTTGCCACAGCTGAGCTGCTGAACCGCTGCAGACATCTCATCAAAGGAGATAGGGGACTCCAGTGAGGCTACCTGTGTTTCACCCAGCTGAGGCAGTCTCTCCAGTATCTCCTCCACACAGTCAGAGTCACACTCCTCAACACTGAACAGGCCACTGTAGAAGTCTATGGTCAACTTCCTCATTTCTGATGGATCAGTTGTTATTGCCCCATTTGGAAGCCTGAGATGCATCATCACATTATTTTTTCTAATTTTTCTTTCAAGCTTAAAGAAAAGAGAAGTAGGAGCATCTATACCTTTGATGGTAGAGATTCGAGTTCTGATTAAAGCACCCTTTGCGTTCTCATGTAAAAACCTACCTAAAGCCTTCCTCCTACTCCCAGGTCCTGCTATTGCCATCATTTCCAATAATCACGTCATCTTCTAATATTGTAATTTCTTTCTCTAATTCTTCAAAACAGATTTTCTCTATAGCGAATGTGTTTGTTTTTTTGTATTGCTGACATAATATCCTAATTTGTGTTTTTCCTACCTCCCATCACCGAGCTAAACTCTCAAACATTTTCTTCCTCAGCCTCCATTTACTCCAGAAGTCAGAGAAGAACTGACAGAAAGCTTTATCATGTGTTAGCCATGCATCGAAGTGCCAGAAGGGACAGCGTCGAAATTGAACTTGTAAGGAAAAATCTGCCACAACTAAATCAATCAATCAAGTTGCATTTTATATAGCGCTTTTCTAGATGCAACAGCTACTCAAAGCACTTTACAATTAAATAATTCACACACACACACACACACACACACACACACACAAACACACATACACACACACACACTTATACACTGATGGCATGTCAACTATGCAAGATGCAAGATAACTGCTCATCTGGAGCATTGAGGAGTTCAGAGTCTTGCTCAGGGGCACCGTCATTTTTTGCTAGGAGGAGCAGAGAATAAACTAATCCTCCATGGTCTCACTGCTCATGACTGAGCACCAATGTTAGCTCATATTACATAATATATAAGACTAAATGATGATCTGAAAATCCAACAGGTGATATTGTGGACTTAATTAACCTGTTGCTGTATGTTTGATTTAGGTAAATCCCATCCAACCTGGCTGCCCTCACACTACCCTCAACAGCTTTTACCCATGTGTACTGTCTAACTGCTGAATTAAGTGTCCTCCAAACACCCATGATGTCATTTTCTGCGACCACACTGGACACAAATGAAGCTGACAGTGGATGAGACTCTTCTGAGTTTCTGTCAACTGTAGGATGTGTAGTGCAATTCTAGTCTCCCCCCACTACTATGACTGAGCCACTATTAAACTGTTTGTCTTTCAGTTTGCTAAACAATCTTAAACGATCAGTGCCAGTATTATAAGCATACACATGTATGAACACAAATTGTATTTCTCTGATTGTTGCCTGAACTACTTGGATTCTGCCCTGCTCCACTTCACATGTCAAAACATTTGTTAAAAGGAGGCGCTGTGAGGAGAACAGCTACACCCGCACTAAAATTGGTACCATGGCTAAAAAAAAACAAAAAAACTGGCCTGTCCAACTCATTCCCCACTCTATCTCACTGTCTGCAGAGCTAAGTGTTTCCTGTAAGAAGAGCACATCCCTGTTTTAAGCTCTACTCGGCTCAGCCACCGTACCTCACTTATCTCTAATGGCCGGTTATATCATGGACAATGCACAGAGGAAACGGGAACCCAATAATATCAATGGATGCTGAGAAGGCGTTTGACAGGATCGATCCTAGCTTTATGTTACAAATGCTAGAAGCCATGAATTTTGGGGAGAGATTAATACAATATACCAAAAACGCTTTTTAATGCCCCTAAGGCTCAAATCTTAACTAATGGGGTCCTGTCGGATGCTTTCTCGTTCTCTAGAGGGGTCCAACAGGGCTGTTGCATCTCACCATTGTTATTTTCTGTCACCATTGAACGGCTCACTATTGCCAGTCGAGCCAATACAGCCATCTGTTATCAAATTTGATACTTCTGAGCACAAAATAAAATCTCTCTACGCAGACGATGTTTCAACATATCTAACTGACCCAGCTAATTCAGCCCCTCCACTTTTTCATTGTCTACAAGAATACAGTGCAGCCTCAGGATAAAAAATAAACTTATTTAAAAGTGATGTTCTGCCATTAAACACACAAGACAGACATATATAGATAGATAGATAGATAGATAGATAGATAGATAGATAGATAGATAGATAGATAGATAGATAGATAGATAGATAGATAGATAGATAGATAGATAGATACACACATATAGCATTTTTTTCCGAAACCGTCAATGGTGTTGTTGTAAGTGCTCAACTAATGAGGAGCGGAATATCAATACAGATGCAGGGTATGTATATATACTATATCAACACGGATACAGGAAAAAAGATCTTAATGCATAGCAGTACAGGCCTGTTTCATGCATCTCGCACTCATCAGCTGCTAATGTATTTTTCACAAAGAATCATACAGTTACGTTGCCCAGCGTCATGCCCCTAATTTCAGTTGGACAGCGACCAATCAGATGGGGAAACATTCAAATTATAACAACCAATGAGGTAGGTACTTATGATGCATAGCAACCAATGGAGGGGTAGAAAGCATTAGCAGCTGATGAGTGCAAGATGCACGAAACAGGCCTGTACTGCTATGCATTAAAATCTTTTTTCCTGTATCCGTGTTGATATTCCACTCCTCATTAGTCGAGCACTCAACACCACTGACAGTTTCAGAAAAACAAAGCTATATATATAAACTGTAACATTAGAACACTCACTGAATCACTGAAGGTATGTCCTTATGGTTTTAAATACCTGGGCATAAACATCCGAAAACACCATGACGAAGTGCTCAAACACAGCTATTTGAATCTCTTGGAGAAAATTAAGACAGACACTCAAAGATGGACCAACTTGCTACTGTCCCTAATTGGTAGAGTGAACACAATTAAAATGAATGTATTACCAAAGCTTGACTACCTTTTTATTTGTATCCCTCTGAGTCCCCAAGAGCTTTTTCAATGAAGTTGCATTTTATATAGCGCTTTTCTAGCTGCAACAGCCAGACAAACTCTCCAGGCCCCTTACACTAAAGGTGGTTTGAACCTCCTACCATCTATTATCTACTATCTGGCATCTCAGTTCCGGCTGATATGGATTTGGCTGCACGCTGAGGGTAATGAAGTTAGATGCCTATCTATAGAACAACATAAGCTGAATACTAGGAGTCCCACACAATTTTGGGAATAGATATCTCATTACTAAGAAAGAACCTTTTATGGGTAACCCCAACATTTAAAATCTCATAGCTGATGGAACATTAAAGAAATGGGTCTATAATGGGATCAAAACTGGAGGAGACTTATATAGTGGCAATATACTGTCTACATTTCTGTCTAAATGTTTAATATTTGTTTTTATTTTTACTGTTTTTAATTTTACTCTTATTTGATCTTGGTCTTATTCCTGCCTTGTCTGGTTTTATCTGTATTTTTATTTTTTTGTGAAGCACTTTGTAACATTGTTTTAGAAAGGTGCTATATAAATAAAATTATTATTTTTATTATTGTTATTACATTTCAACAATTATCTTCCAAATTTAATTTGCCAAGACACAGTCTCTTTAAATACCTTCAAATCAGACACTGGGTTCCAGATAATTCAATAGATTTCCCATTTATTCCAAATGAATCACCCCTAGAGGATCATTTGCTTAACATATCAGTCTCCCCCGCTAGGGGGCTGATGTCCTCAGTAGACAACATTCTAAATAGAAATCTACAAACCCCAGTTCCAGTGAAGCTGGGACGTTGTGTAAAACGTGAATAAAAACAGAATACAATCATTTGCAAATCCTTTTCCACCTATCTTCAATTGAATACACTACAGAGACAAGATATTTAATGTTCAAACTGATAAACTTTATTGTTTTTTGCGAATATTCACTCATTTTGGATTTGATGCCTGCAACACGCTCCAAAGAAGCTGGGACAGGGGCAACAACAGACTGGGAAAGTTGAGGAATGCTCAAAAACCCCCTGTCTGGAACATTCCACAGGTGAACAGGTTAACTGGAAACAGGGGAGTGTCATGATTGGGTATAAAAGGAGCATCCCCGAAAGGCTCAGCCGTTCACAAGCAAGGATGGGGCGAGGGTTCCCACTTTGTGAACAACTGTGTGAGCAAATAGTCCGACAGTTTAAGAACAACGCTTCTCAACGTACAACTGCAAGGAATTTAGGGGTTTCATCATCTGCAGTCCATAATATCATCACTAGATCCAGAGAATCCGGAGAAATCTTTGCACGTAAGCGGCAAGGCCCAAAACCAACACTGAATGCCCGTGACCTTCGACCCCTCAGGCGGCACTGCATTAAAAACCCACATCATTGTGTAAAGGATATTACCACGTGGGCTCAGGAGCACTTGGGAAAACCATCGTCAGTTAACACAGTTGGTCGCTACATCTACAAGTGCAGGTTAAAACTCTACCATGCAAAGCCAAAGCCAGATATCAACACCACCCAGAAACACCGCCGGCTTCTCTGGCCCGAGCTCATCTGAGATGGACTTGTAGAGGTTATGGGGCTACATAATTCCCCTTATGGAGCTGGTAGGAACGTTAGTTTACAGCTGCTGTTTGCTCGGTTCGGGTTTACAGTGACACACTTCCGCTGCGCGGGTTTTTGTGTTGTTGTAATGTTGGAAGGAATAGATGGTGCACGTTGTGTAGCTGAAAGAGAAAGTTGTCACGACTCCTGCTTGAACTCCTCTACACCGGTGACCCCGATGTTTGTCTCTTGGTAGTTATCAGAGACAATCTTTCAGATGAACATGGTTGACGAAATCACCGCGGTTTCTCTCAAACTGCCAGAGTTCTGGGAGTCATCGGCAACGACATGGTTCGCCCAGGTGGAGGCGCAGTTTGCTGTCCGCAAGATAACGGATGATGCTACTAAATACTACTACGTGGTATCGGCGCTCGGGTGTTGGACTGCAACTACAGTGGTGAGTCTCCTTACAAATCCTCCGGTGGCAGACAAATACAAGGGGCTCAAAGACCACCTCTTGAAGATTTTTGAACTGTCCGACGCTGAGAGGGTCCACCGCCTCTTTTCTCTGCAAGGCTTGGGTGATAGCAGGCCATCCGAGCTCATGGACAAGATGCTGAATCTGCTGGGACCGGCGCACACACCTGATTTCCTCTTTGTCCAACTGTTTCTGGGACACCTGCCTGCTCAGGTGCGGGCCGCTTTGGCTAACACCAGCATTACCGATTGCTGCAAGCTAGCTGAAGAAGCTGACAAGTTCTTCCTGGCCAGCTAACAGCAGCACTGCGCGTCCGCGCTCACCCCTGCCCACCCCCACATGCCACCACCTGGTGACTCCGTGGTGGTCGCCATGGCAACCCCCGGTCGGAGACAGGAGCCCGGCCTGTGCTTTTACCATGCAAAGTTCGGGGCCAAGGAGAAAAAGTGCACCTCCCCGTGCAATCTCAGCTCGTCGGGAAACGCCAAGGCCGGCGCTCACTAGTGGCCATGGGCGTCGGCGTGGAGGACAACAGGCTACTTTTCCTGCGAGACTCCATCTCGGGGCGGCGTTTCCTATGCGACACTGGGGCGCAGAGGAGTGTCGTACCTGCATGGAGTGTGGACGCCCTGTCGGGCGCTCACGGCCCTCCCATGGAAGCTGCTAACGGCAGCTCTATCCGTACGTACGGCACGAGGCACACTGACATGTGTTTTAACGGACAGCGGTTCAGCTGAGATGTTGTCATCGCCGACGTGGCATTTCCCCTCCTCGGTGCAGATTTCCTTTGTGCTCACGGGCTGCTGGTGGACGTCAGGAATAGACGCCTGATTGACGCCGTCACCTTCGCTTCACACGCATGTGCACTCAGCGATACAGGCTCCGTCAGGCTGTCCAGCATGCTCTCCAATGAGGACGTGTTTCTCCATCTTCTCTCCTAGTTCCCTGACCTCACTCAGCCCACATTCTCGTCAACTACGACCAAACATGGGGTTGAGCACCACATCGTCACCACTCACCCGCCGGTGCACGCCCGAGCTCGGCACCTCGACCCGGCCAAGCTCTGTGTCGCCAAGGCGGAGTTTGAGAACATGGAGCACCTCGGCATCATCCGTCGCTCCAGCAGCTCGTGGGCTTCACCCCTCCACATAGTGCCTAAGCCTGGCGGTGGGTGGTGTCCATGTGGTGACTACCGTCGGCTCAATGACGCAACAACACCGGACCGCTACCCGGTCCCTCACATCCAAGATTTCTCCGCCCACCTGGCTGGGAAAGTGATCTTGTCCAAGGTGGACCTCGTCCGGGGATACCACCAGGTGCCCGTCCATCCCGCGGATGTCCCCAAAACTGCTGTGACAACTCCGTTCGGACTGTTCGAGTTCCTGCGCATGCCGTTTGGGCTCAAGAACGCCGCGCAGTCCTTCCAACGCCTCATGGACTCAGTGTTGCGGGACCTGCCTTTCCCCTTTGTGTACCTGGATGACATCCTGGTCGCTAGCGCCTCCGTGTCCGAGCACTTGTCCCACCTCAGAGCCCTTTTCGAGAGGCTCAGCCTGCAGGGGTTGATAGTTAACCCGGCCAAATGCCAGTTTGGTCTGAGCACCATCGACTTCCTGGGCCACCGGGTCACCAAGGACGGGGCGGCCCCCCTTCCATCTAAGGTGGAGGCCGTCGCAGACTTTCCTCGCCCACACACGGCCCAGTCCCTCCGGGAGTTCATTGGCATGGTGTCCTTCTACCACCGGTTCATCCCCCGGGCTGCCGCTCTCCTCCGCCCCCTACATGAGGCTCTGAAGGGCACAGCCCCCAAACACGCCGTGGACTGGTCTGCAGAGAGGGACACGGCCTTTAAGGATGTGAAGGCCGCCCTGGCTGACGAGGCGATGCTGGCACACCCTGTGTCTGGAGCGCCCATCGCCATCACGACGGATGCTTCGGACTACGCTGTCGGCGCGGTTTACGATCAGCGGGTGAGCGGTGCGTGGCAGCCGCTTGCTTTCTTCAGCCGGAAGTTGAACCTGAGGGAGCGCAAATACAGCACCTTTGATCGTGAGGTGCTTGGCCTTTTCCTCGCTGTTAGGCACTTCCGTTTCCTGCTGGAGGGCCGTCAGTTCACGGCTTTCGTCGATCACAAACCGCTGGTGTTCGCGGTGCCCAAGGTGGCAGAGCCGTGGTCAGCCCGCCAGCAGCGACAGTTGTTCTACATCTCAGAGTTTACCACCGACGTGAGGCATGTCGCTAGGAAGTCCAACCCGGTCACCGACTGTCTCTCCCGGGCCATCGCTGGTGCCGCCCATTTGGGACTCGACTACAGCCAGATGGCGGCTGACCAGGCCGCCGACCCAGGAGTGCAGGCATGCAGGACCACCGTCACAGGGCTGCAGTTGGAGGATTTGGCTTTCGACGATGCCGGCGCCACGCTCCTGTGCGACGTCTCTACGGGTCAGCCCAGACCCATGGTTCTGACTGCTGGGAGGCGGCGGGTCTTCGACGCAGTCCATGGGCTGTCTCACCCTGGCAGAAAGCCTTCACAGAGGCTGGTGGCGGCAAAGTTTGTCTGGCATGGACTCAAAAAGGATGTGAGGGACTGGGCTGACACCTGTGTGGAGTACCAACGCTCCAAAGTGCCCCGGCACGTCAAAGCGCCCCTGATACCTTTCACGGTACCTGAGAGGAGGTTCGACCACGTGAATGTGGACCTGGTAGGCCCCCTACCCCCCTCCCGTGGTTTCACATACCTGCTCACCATGGTCGACAGGACCACGCGATGGCCAGAGGCCGTCCCGCTTTCGTCCACGACAGCGCCTGAGGTTGCCCGAGCGTTCATCGGAACCTGGGTCGCCCGCTTTGGCACCCCATCTGACCTCTTCTCGGACAGAGGGCCGCAATTCACGTCAGCGCTCTGGGAGGAGATGGCCGCGGGTTTAGGGGTGAGGCTCCATCGCACCACAGCGTATCACCCTCAGGCGAATGGATTGGTCGAGAGGTTCCATCGCTCGATGAAGGCCGCATTGCGGGCTACCCTCGAGGACGACCGCTGGGTCGACAAACTGCCTTGGGTCATGCTTGGGCTCAGGACGGCCCCCAAGGTGGACCTCCAGTCCTCATCCGCCGAACTGGTCTACGGACAGCCACTTCGGGTCCCGGGGGATTTCCTTCCCACCGCCACAGCTCCGTGGTCCGCCAGCTGCCAACTGGCTGCGCTGCAGGAGGAAGCCAGGGCTTTTGTACCGGTCCCCACACCTCAGCATGGCGGCTCTCAGTCCTATGTCCCCACGGAGCTGCGGTCGGCGGGGTGTGTTTTCATCTGTCAAGACGCGCACCGCGGTCCCCTGCAGCCACCCTACGACGGTCCATTTCGGGTACGGGACACTGGAGATAAGCACTTTGTGGTGGAGGTTGGCAGCAGGCTGGAGCGGATTTCTGTGGACCGCCTCAAGCCTGCTCACCTGGACTTGGACCGCCCTGTTGGTCTGGCCCTGCCCCCACGGCGGGGGCGCCCCCCGGCCCTGCCCCCCTCCCCCGGCGAGCCGCCCCCTGCTTCCCCAGCCCCTCCCTTTCCCCGGTCCAGCGGTGAGGACTCTGCTGCTTTGCCTGCGGTTAACCAGCCCCCAGCTCCTGTCCAGCAGAGCCGTTGGGGCAGAGAGATCCGCCCCCCTCGCCACACTGACTTGTCCTATTAAGGCGAGTTCTGGGGGGACGTGTGTAGTGGTTATGGGGATACATCATTCCCTTTCTTGAGCTGGTAGGAACGTTGGTTTACAGCTGCTGTTTCCTCGGTTCGGGTTTACAGTGATACACTTCCGCTGTGTGGGGTTTTTTTTTTGTTGTTTTTATGGTGAAGGAATAAATGGTGCAGGTTGTGTATCCGAAAGAGAAAGTTGTCACGACTCCTAATTGAACTCCTCTACAACCATACATTTAGTGGGCATCACATGGTCCCCAACAAGAAAAATGGCTCCTGACATAATAACTGTCCAGACCCACTGACAACCCAAATGTCTGGTAACGAAGCACTCAGGTTTGTATACTTTGTACCCACGTGTGGGACTACTGTAAGGCATGACTGTTTGGTATGGTAACGTCTGGTATGGATGTGTGAAATGATAAGGTGGGACTGCTGTCATGCACACAGAGGGTACACCCCAAACTGCTAAACTACTGACAGCAGAGTATGGCTGCCATGGAGGCTGGCCTAATGAGTGGTACGTCTGTGTTGGTTCCCTTGCTCGGTGTGATCCTCTAACTGACTGCTAAACTACTGACAGCAGAGTATGGCTGCCATGGAGGCTGGCCTAGTGAGTGGTACGTCTGTGTTGGTTTCCTTGGTCGGGGTGATCCTCTAACTGACTGCTAAACTACTGACAGCAGAGTATGGCTGCCATGGAGGCTGGCCTAATGAGTGGTACGTCTGTGTTGGTTCCCTTGCTCGGTGTGATCCTCTAACTGACTGCTAAACTACTGACAGCAGAGTATGGCTGCCATGGAGGCTGGCCTAGTGAGTGGTACGTCTGTGTTGGTTTCCTTGCTCGGGGTGATCCTCTAACTGACTGCTAAACTACTGACAGCAGAGTATGGCTGCCATGGAGGCTGGCCTAATGAGTGGTACGTCTGTGTTGGTTTCCTTGGTCGGGGTGATCTTCTAACTGACTGCTAAACTACTGACAGCAGAGTATGGCTGCCATGGAGGCTGGCCTAGTGTGTGGTACGTCTGTGTTGGTTTCCTTGTTCGGGGTGATCCTCTAACTGACTGCTAAACTACTGACAGCAGAGTATGGCTGCCATGGAGGCTGGCCTAGTGTGTGGTACGTCTGTGTTGGTTTCCTTGGTCGGGGTGATCCTCTAACTGACTGCTAAACTACTGACAGCAGAGTATGGCTGCCATGGAGGCTGGCCTAGTGTGTGGTACGTCTGTGTTGGTTTCCTTGCTCGGTGTGATCCTCTGACTGACTGCTAAACTACTGACAGCAGAGTATGGCTGCCATGGAGGCTGGCCTAGTGAGTGGTACGTCTGTGTTGGTTTCCTTGCTCGGGGTGATCCTCTAACTGACTGCTAAACTACTGACAGCAGAGTATGGCTGCCATGGAGGCTGGCCTAGTGTGTGGTACGTCTGTGTTGGTTTCCTTGGTCGGTGTGATCCTCTAACTGACTGCTAAACTACTGACAGCAGAGTATGGCTGCCATGGAGGCTGCCCTAATGAGTGGTACGTCTGTGTTGGTTTCCTTGCTCGGGGTGATCCTCTAACTGACTGCTAAACTACTGACAGCAGAGTATGGCTGCCATGGAGGCTGGCCTAGTGAGTGGTACGTCTGTGTTGGTTTCCTTGGTCGGGGTGATCCTCTAACTGACTGCTAAACTACTGACAGCAGAGTATGGCTGCCATGGAGGCTGCCCTAATGAGTGGTACGTCTGTGTTGGTTTCCTTGCTCGGGGTGATCCTCTAACTGACTGCTAAACTACTGACAGCAGAGTATGGCTGCCATGGAGGCTGGCCTAATGAGTGGTACGTCTGTGTTGGTTTCCTTGGTCGGGGTGATCTTCTAACTGACTGCTAAACTACTGACAGCAGAGTATGGCTGCCATGGAGGCTGGCCTAGTGTGTGGTACGTCTGTGTTGGTTTCCTTGTTCGGGGTGATCCTCTAACTGACTGCTAAACTACTGACAGCAGAGTATGGCTGCCATGGAGGCTGGCCTAGTGTGTGGTACGTCTGTGTTGGTTTCCTTGGTCGGGGTGATCCTCTAACTGACTGCTAAACTACTGACAGCAGAATATGGCTGCCATGGAGGCTGGCCTAGTGTGTGGTACGTCTGTGTTGGTTTCCTTGCTCGGTGTGATCCTCTGACTGACTGCTAAACTACTGACAGCAGAGTATGGCTGCCATGGAGGCTGGCCTAGTGAGTGGTACGTCTGTGTTGGTTTCCTTGGTCGGGGTGATCCTCTAACTGACTGCTAAACTACTGACAGCAGAGTATGGCTGCCATGGAGGCTGCCCTAATGAGTGGTACGTCTGTGTTGGTTTCCTTGCTCGGGGTGATCCTCTAACTGACTGCTAAACTACTGACAGCAGAGTATGGCTGCCATGGAGGCTGGCCTAATGAGTGGTACGTCTGTGTTGGTTTCCTTGCTCGGTGTGATCCTCTGACTGCTAAACTACTGACAGCAGAGTATGGCTGCCATGGAGGCTGGCCTAATGAGTGGTACGTCTGTGTTGGTTTCCTTGGTCGGTGTGATCTTCTAACTGACTGCTAAACTACTGACAGCAGAGTATGGCTGCCATGGAGGCTGGCCTAGTGTGTGGTACGTCTGTGTTGGTTTCCTTGTTCGGGGTGATCCTCTAACTGACTGCTAAACTACTGACAGCAGAGTATGGCTGCCATGGAGGCTGGCCTAGTGTGTGGTACGTCTGTGTTGGTTTCCTTGGTCGGGGTGATCCTCTAACTGACTGCTAAACTACTGACAGCAGAGTATGGCTGCCATGGAGGCTGGCCTAGTGTGTGGTACGTCTGTGTTGGTTTCCTTGCTCGGGGTGATCCTCTAACTGACTGCTAAACTACTGACAGCAGAGTATGGCTGCCATGGAGGCTGGCCTAATGAGTGGTACGTCTGTGTTGGTTTCCTTGCTCGGTGTGATCCTCTGACTGCTAAACTACTGACAGCAGAGTATGGCTGCCATGGAGGCTGGCCTAATGAGTGGTACGTCTGTGTTGGTTTCCTTGGTCGGTGTGATCTTCTAACTGACTGCTAAACTACTGACAGCAGAGTATGGCTGCCATGGAGGCTGGCCTAATGAGTGGTACGTCTGTGTTGGTTTCCTTGCTCGGGGTGATCCTCTAACTGACTGCTAAACTACTGACAGCAGAGTATGGCTGCCATGGAGGCTGGCCTAATGAGTGGTACGTCTGTGTTGGTTTCCTTGCTCGGGGTGATCTTCTAACTGACTGCTAAACTACTGACAGCAGAGTATGGCTGCCATGGAGGCTGGCCTAATGAGTGGTACGTCTGTGTTGGTTTCCTTGGTCGGGGTGATCCTCTAACTGACTGCTAAACTACTGACAGCAGAGTATGGCTGCCACAGAGGCTGGCCTAATGAGTGGTACGTCTGTGTTGGTTTCCTTGGTCGGGGTGATATTCTAACTGACTGCTAAACTACTGACAGCAGAGTATGGCTGCCACGAAGGCTGGCCTAGTGTGTGGTACATCTGTGTTGGTTTCCTTGCTCGGGGTGATCCTCTAACTGACTGCTAAACTACTGACAGCAGAGTATGGCTGCCATGGAGGCTGGCCTAGTGTGTGGTACGTCTGTGTTGGTTTCCTTGGTCGGGGGGATCTTCTAACTGACTGCTAAACTACTGACAGCAGAGTATGGCTGCCATGGAGGCTGGCCTAATGAGTGGTACGTCTGTGTTGGTTTCCTTGCTCGGGGTGATCCTCTTACTGACTGCTAAACTACTGACAGCAGAGTATGGCTGCCATGGAGGCTGGCCTAGTGTGTGGTACGTCTGTGTTGGTTTCCTTGGTCGGGGTGATCCTCTAACTGACTGCTAAACTACTGACAGCAGAGTATGGCTGCCATGGAGGCTGGCCTAATGAGTGGTACGTCTGTGTTGGTTTCCTTGGTCGGTGTGATCCTCTAACTGACTGCTAAACTACTGACAGCAGAGTATGGCTGCCATGGAGGCTGGCCTAGTGTGTGGTACGTCTGTGTTGGTTTCCTTGCTCGGGGTGATCCTCTGACTGCTAAACTACTGACAGCAGAGTATGGCTGCCATGGAGTCTGGCCTAGTGAGTGGTACGTCTGTGTTGGTTTCCTTGGTCGGGGTGATCCTCTAACTGACTGCTAAACTACTGACAGCAGAGTATGGCTGCCTCGGAAGCTGGCCTAGTGAGTGGTACGTCTGTGTTGGTTTCCTTGGTCGGGGTGATCCTCTAACTGACTGCTAAACTACTGACAGCAGAGTATGGCTGCCTCGGAAGCTGGCCTAGTGTGTGGTACGTCTGTCTTGGTTTCCTTGGTCGGGGTGATCCTCTAACTGACTGCTAAACTACTGACAGCAGAGTATGGCTGCCATGGAGGCTGGCCTAATGAGTGGTACGTCTGTCTTGGTTTCCTTGCTCGGTGTGATCTTCTAACTGACTGCTAAACTACTGACAGCAGAGTATGGCTGCCATGGAGGCTGGCCTAATGAGTGGTACGTCTGTGTTGGTTTCCTTGCTCGGTGTGATCCTCTAACTGACTGCTAAACTACTGACAGCAGAGTATGGCTGCCATGGAGGCTGCCCTAATGAGTGGTACGTCTGTGTTGGTTTCCTTGCTCGGGGTGATCCTCTAACTGACTGCTAAACTACTGACAGCAGAGTATGGCTGCCATGGAGGCTGGCCTAGTGTGTGGTACGTCTGTGTTGGTTTCCTTGGTCAGGGGGATCTTCTAACTGACTGCTAAACTACTGACAGCAGAGTATGGCTGCCATGGAGGCTGGCCTAATGAGTGGTACGTCTGTGTTGGTTTCCTTGCTCGGGGTGATCCTCTTACTGACTGCTAAACTACTGACAGCAGAGTATGGCTGCCATGGAGGCTGGCCTAGTGTGTGGTACGTCTGTGTTGGTTTCCTTGGTCGGGGTGATCCTCTAACTGACTGCTAAACTACTGACAGCAGAGTATGGCTGCCATGGAGGCTGGCCTAATGAGTGGTACGTCTGTGTTGGTTTCCTTGGTCGGTGTGATCCTCTAACTGACTGCTAAACTACTGACAGCAGAGTATGGCTGCCATGGAGGCTGGCCTAGTGTGTGGTACGTCTGTGTTGGTTTCCTTGCTCGGGGTGATCCTCTGACTGCTAAACTACTGACAGCAGAGTATGGCTGCCATGGAGGCTGGCCTAGTGTGTGGTACGTCTGTGTTGGTTTCCTTGGTCGGGGTGATCTTCTAACTGACTGCTAAACTACTGACAGCAGAGTATGGCTGCCATGGAGTCTGGCCTAGTGAGTGGTACGTCTGTGTTGGTTTCCTTGGTCGGGGTGATCCTCTAACTGACTGCTAAACTACTGACAGCAGAGTATGGCTGCCTCGGAAGCTGGCCTAGTGAGTGGTACGTCTGTGTTGGTTTCCTTGGTCGGGGTGATCCTCTAACTGACTGCTAAACTACTGACAGCAGAGTATGGCTGCCTCGGAAGCTGGCCTAGTGTGTGGTACGTCTGTCTTGGTTTCCTTGGTCGGGGTGATCCTCTAACTGACTGCTAAACTACTGACAGCAGAGTATGGCTGCCATGGAGGCTGGCCTAATGAGTGGTACGTCTGTCTTGGTTTCCTTGCTCGGTGTGATCTTCTAACTGACTGCTAAACTACTGACAGCAGAGTATGGCTGCCATGGAGGCTGGCCTAATGAGTGGTACGTCTGTGTTGGTTTCCTTGCTCGGTGTGATCCTCTAACTGACTGCTAAACTACTGACAGCAGAGTATGGCTGCCATGGAGGCTGCCCTAATGAGTGGTACGTCTGTGTTGGTTTCCTTGGTCGGGGTGATCCTCTAACTGACTGCTAAACTACTGACAGCAGAGTATGGCTGCCATGGAGGCTGGCCTAATGAGTGGTACGTCTGTCTTGGTTTCCTTGCTCGGTGTGATCTTCTAACTGACTGCTAAACTACTGACAGCAGAGTATGGCTGCCATGGAGGCTGGCCTAATGAGTGGTACGTCTGTGTTGGTTTCCTTGCTCGGGGTGATCCTCTAACTGACTGCTAAACTACTGACAGCAGAGTATTGCTGCCATGGAGGCTGGCCTAATGAGTGGTACGTCTGTGTTGGTTTCCTTGCTCGGGGTGATCTTCTAACTGACTGCTAAACTACTGACAGCAGAGTATGGCTGCCATGGAGGCTGGCCTAGTGAGTGGTACATCTGTGTTGGTTTCCTTGCTCGGTGTGATCTTCTAACTGACTGCTAAACTACTGACAGCAGAGTATGGCTGCCATGGAGGCTGGCCTAATGAGTGGTACGTCTGTGTTGGTTTCCTTGTTCGGGGTGATCCTCTAACTGACTGCTAAACTACTGACAGCAGAGTATGGCTGCCATGGAGGCTGGCCTAGTGAGTGGTACGTCTGTGTTGGTTTCCTTGGTCGGTGTGATCCTCTAACTGACTGCTAAACTACTGACAGCAGAGTAGGCTGCCTCGGAAGCTGGCCTAGTGTGTGGTACGTCTGTGTTGGTTTCCTTGGTCGGGGTGATCCTCTAACTGACTGCTAAACTACTGACAGCAGAGTATTGCTGCCATGGAGGCTGGCCTAATGAGTGGTACGTCTGTGTTGGTTTCCTTGCTCGGGGTGATCTTCTAACTGACTGCTAAACTACTGACAGCAGAGTATGGCTGCCATGGAGGCTGGCCTAGTGAGTGGTACGTCTGTCTTGGTTTCCTTGGTCGGTGTGATCTTCTAACTGACTGCTAAACTACTGACAGCAGAGTATGGCTGCCATGGAGGCTGGCCTAATGAGTGGTACGTCTGTGTTGGTTTCCTTGGTCGGTGTGATCCTCTAACTGACTGCTAAACTACTGACAGCAGAGTATGGCTGCCATGGAGGCTGGCCTAGTGTGTGGTACGTCTGTGTTGGTTTCCTTGGTCGGGGTGATCTTCTAACTGACTGCTAAACTACTGACAGCAGAGTATGGCTGCCACAGAGGCTGGCCTAATGAGTGGTACGTCTGTGTTGGTTTCCTTGGTCGGTGTGATCCTCTAACTGACTGCTAAACTACTGACAGCAGAGTATGGCTGCCATGGAGGCTGCCCTAATGAGTGGTACGTCTGTGTTGGTTCCCTTGCTCGGGGTGATCTTCTAACTGACTGCTAAACTACTGACAGCAGAGTATGGCTGCCATGGAGGCTGGCCTAGTGAGTGGTACGTCTGTGTTGGTTTCCTTGGTCGGTGTGATCCTCTAACTGACTGCTAAACTACTGACAGCAGAGTATGGCTGCCATGGAGGCTGGCCTAGTGAGTGGTACGTCTGTGTTGGTTTCCTTGCTCGGTGTGATCTTCTAACTGACTGCTAAACTACTGACAGCAGAGTATGGCTGCCATGGAGGCTGGCCTAATGAGTGGTACGTCTGTGTTGGTTTCCTTGGTCGGTGTGATCCTCTAACTGACTGCTAAACTACTGACAGCAGAGTATGGCTGCCATGGAGGCTGGCCTAGTGTGTGGTACGTCTGTGTTGGTTTCCTTGCTCGGTGTGATCCTCTAACTGACTGCTAAACTACTGACAGCAGAGTATGGCTGCCATGGAGGCTGGCCTAGTGTGTGGTACGTCTGTGTTGGTTTCCTTGGTCGGTGTGATCCTCTAACTGACTGCTAAACTACTGACAGCAGAGTATGGCTGCCATGGAGGCTGGCCTAGTGTGTGGTACGTCTGTGTTGGTTTCCTTGGTCGGGGTGATCTTCTAACTGACTGCTAAACTACTGACAGCAGAGTATGGCTGCCATGGAGGCTGGCCTAATGAGTGGTACATCTGTGTTGGTTTCCTTGGTCGGGGTGATCCTCTAACTGACTGCTAAACTACTGACAGCAGAGTATGGCTGCCTCGGAAGCTGGCCTAGTGTGTGGTACGTCTGTGTTGGTTTCCTTGGTCGGGGTGATCCTCTAACTGACTGCTAAACTACTGACAGCAGAGTATTGCTGCCATGGAGGCTGGCCTAATGAGTGGTACGTCTGTGTTGGTTTCCTTGCTCGGGGTGATCTTCTAACTGACTGCTAAACTACTGACAGCAGAGTATGGCTGCCATGGAGGCTGGCCTAGTGTGTGGTACGTCTGTGTTGGTTTCCTTGGTCGGTGTGATCTTCTAACTGACTGCTAAACTACTGACAGCAGAGTATGGCTGCCATGGAGGCTGGCCTAATGAGTGGTACGTCTGTGTTGGTTTCCTTGGTCGGTGTGATCCTCTAACTGACTGCTAAACTACTGACAGCAGAGTATGGCTGCCATGGAGGCTGGCCTAGTGTGTGGTACGTCTGTGTTGGTTTCCTTGGTCGGGGTGATCTTCTAACTGACTGCTAAACTACTGACAGCAGAGTATGGCTGCCACAGAGGCTGGCCTAATGAGTGGTACGTCTGTGTTGGTTTCCTTGGTCGGTGTGATCCTCTAACTGACTGCTAAACTACTGACAGCAGAGTATGGCTGCCATGGAGGCTGCCCTAATGAGTGGTACGTCTGTGTTGGTTCCCTTGCTCGGGGTGATCTTCTAACTGACTGCTAAACTACTGACAGCAGAGTATGGCTGCCATGGAGGCTGGCCTAGTGAGTGGTACGTCTGTGTTGGTTTCCTTGGTCGGTGTGATCCTCTAACTGACTGCTAAACTACTGACAGCAGAGTATGGCTGCCATGGAGGCTGGCCTAATGAGTGGTACGTCTGTGTTGGTTTCCTTGCTCGGTGTGATCTTCTAACTGACTGCTAAACTACTGACAGCAGAGTATGGCTGCCATGGAGGCTGGCCTAATGAGTGGTACGTCTGTGTTGGTTTCCTTGGTCGGTGTGATCCTCTAACTGACTGCTAAACTACTGACAGCAGAGTATGGCTGCCATGGAGGCTGGCCTAGTGTGTGGTACGTCTGTGTTGGTTTCCTTGCTCGGTGTGATCCTCTAACTGACTGCTAAACTACTGACAGCAGAGTATGGCTGCCATGGAGGCTGGCCTAGTGTGTGGTACGTCTGTGTTGGTTTCCTTGGTCGGGGTGATCTTCTAACTGACTGCTAAACTACTGACAGCAGAGTATGGCTGCCATGGAGGCTGGCCTAATGAGTGGTACATCTGTGTTGGTTTCCTTGGTCGGGGTGATCCTCTAACTGACTGCTAAACTACTGACAGCAGAGTATGGCTGCCTCGGAAGCTGGCCTAGTGTGTGGTACGTCTGTGTTGGTTTCCTTGGTCGGTGTGATCTTCTAACTGACTGCTAAACTACTGACAGCAGAGTATGGCTGCCATGGAGGCTGGCCTAATGAGTGGTACGTCTGTGTTGGTTTCCTTGGTCGGTGTGATCCTCTAACTGACTGCTAAACTACTGACAGCAGAGTATGGCTGCCATGGAGGCTGGCCTAGTGTGTGGTACGTCTGTGTTGGTTTCCTTGCTCGGTGTGATCCTCTAACTGACTGCTAAACTACTGACAGCAGAGTATGGCTGCCATGGAGGCTGGCCTAGTGTGTGGTACGTCTGTGTTGGTTTCCTTGGTCGGTGTGATCCTCTAACTGACTGCTAAACTACTGACAGCAGAGTATGGCAGCCATGGAGGCTGGCCTAGTGTGTGGTACGTCTGTGTTGGTTTCCTTGGTCGGGGTGATCTTCTAACTGACTGCTAAACTACTGACAGCAGAGTATGGCTGCCTCGGAAGCTGGCCTAGTGTGTGGTACGTCTGTGTTGGTTTCCTTGGTCGGTGTGATCCTCTGACTGACTGCTAAACTACTGACAGCAGAGTATGGCTGCCTCGGAAGCTGGCCTAGTGTGTGGTACGTCTGTGTTGGTTTCCTTGGTCGGTGTGATCTTCTAACTGACTGCTAAACTACTGACAGCAGAGTATGGCTGCCATGGAGGCTGGCCTAATGAGTGGTACGTCTGTGTTGGTTTCCTTGGTCGGTGTGATCCTCTAACTGACTGCTAAACTACTGACAGCAGAGTATGGCTGCCATGGAGGCTGGCCTAATGAGTGGTACGTCTGTCTTGGTTTCCTTGCTCGGTGTGATCTTCTAACTGACTGCTAAACTACTGACAGCAGAGTATGGCTGCCATGGAGGCTGGCCTAATGAGTGGTACGTCTGTGTTGGTTTCCTTGGTCGGGGGGATCTTCTAACTGACTGCTAAACTACTGACAGCAGAGTATGGCTGCCATGGAGGCTGGCCTAATGAGTGGTACGTCTGTCTTGGTTTCCTTGGTCGGGGTGATCTTCTAACTGACTGCTAAACTACTGACAGCAGAGTATGGCTGCCATGGAGGCTGGCCTAATGAGTGGTACGTCTGTGTTGGTTTCCTTGGTCGGTGTGATCCTCTAACTGACTGCTAAACTACTGACAGCAGAGTATGGCTGCCATGGAGGCTGGCCTAATGAGTGGTACGTCTGTCTTGGTTTCCTTGCTCGGGGTGATCTTCTAACTGACTGCTAAACTACTGACAGCAGAGTATGGCTGCCATGGAGGCTGGCCTAATGAGTGGTACGTCTGTGTTGGTTTCCTTGGTCGGGGGGATCTTCTAACTGACTGCTAAACTACTGACAGCAGAGTATGGCTGCCATGGAGGCTGGCCTAATGAGTGGTACGTCTGTCTTGGTTTCCTTGGTCGGGGTGATCCTCTAACTGACTGCTAAACTACTGACAGCAGAGTATGGCTGCCATGGAGGCTGGCCTAATGAGTGGTACGTCTGTGTTGGTTTCCTTGGTCGGGGTGATCCTCTAACTGACTGCTAAACTACTGACAGCAGAGTATGGCTGCCATGGAGGCTGGCCTAGTGTGTGGTACGTCTGTCTTGGTTTCCTTGCTCGGGGTGATCCTCTAACTGACTGCTAAACTACTGACAGCAGAGTATGGCTGCCATGGAGGCTGGCCTAATGAGTGGTACGTCTGTGTTGGTTTCCTTGCTCGGGGTGATCCTCTAACTGACTGCTAAACTACTGACAGCAGAGTATGGCTGCCATGGAGGCTGGCCTAATGAGTGGTACGTCTGTGTTGGTTTCCTTGCTCGGGGTGATCCTCTAACTGACTGCTAAACTACTGACAGCAGAGTATGGCTGCCATGGAGGCTGGCCTAGTGTGTGGTACGTCTGTGTTGGTTTCCTTGCTCGGGGTGATCTTCTAACTGACTGCTAAACTACTGACAGCAGAGTATGGCTGCCATGGAGGCTGGCCTAGTGTGTGGTACATCTGTGTTGGTTTCCTTGGTCGGTGTGATCCTCTAACTGACTGCTAAACTACTGACAGCAGAGTATGGCTGCCATGGAGGCTGGCCTAATGAGTGGTACGTCTGTGTTGGTTTCCTTGCTCGGGGTGATCTTCTAACTGACTGCTAAACTACTGACAGCAGAGTATGGCTGCCATGGAGGCTGGCCTAATGTGTGGTACGTCTGTGTTGGTTTCCTTGGTCGGGGTGATCGTCTAACTGACTGTGTGTGATTATCAGTTATGGGGGTCAGGGTAGGTGGAAGATGCCTGCACCTACCCTGAAGGTCAGCGCTTTAGAAGGAAAAGAGACATCAGAAGACAGAGAGACAGACAGACAGACATGACAGACAGACAGATAGACAGACACACACATGATAGATAGAGACAGGCACAGACTTGACAGACACAGACAGACAGACAGCCAGAATGTCAGACAGACACAGACATGACAGATAGACACACAGACATGACAGCCAGACAGACAGACAGACAGACAGACAGACAGACAGACAGAGACACAGGCTTGAAAGACAGACAGACACAGACATGGCAGACAGACAGACACACACAGACACACAAACATGGCAGACAGACACAGACAGACACAGACATGACAACAAGACAGACACACAAACATGACAGACAGACACACACACACATGATAGACAGAGACAGACACAGACAGACAGAATGTCAGACAGACACAGACATGACAGACAGACATGACAGATAGACACACAGACACAGACATGACAGACAGACATGACAGGCAGACACACACATGATAGACAGAGACAGACACAGACTTGACAGACACAGACAGACAGACAGACAGACAGATAGATAGATGACTAGACAGATAGATAGAGTGATAGACAGACGGACAGATAGGTACAGATAGACAGATGGACAGAGTGAGACAGATATTTAACCTCTCCACTCAAAACATCAGTTTGTTTGCCACAAGATCCAAGTCCACAGACCGTCTGGTTCTGTCTTCCTGCTCTTTATGTACGTTCGTGTTGAAACAAGGTGTCCACCGTTCATTTAAACATGTCAAGCTCAGCCCGTTATTCACCAAACCCTCCCTCCCTGTCTGTGTCTCTCTCACACACACACAGACAGACAGGGAGGGAGAGAGACAGAGACAGAGAGACAGGCAGAGAGATACAGAGAGAGAGAGAGAGAGAGAGACAGACAGACAGAGACAGAGAGAGAGACAGACAGAGACAGTGAGAGAGGGAGACAGACAGAGACAGAGAGACAGGCAGAGAGATACAGAGAGAGACAGACAGAGACAGAGAGACAGGCAGAGAGATACAGAGAGAGACAGACAGAGACAGAGAGACAGACAGAGAGACAGAGAGAGAGAGAGAGGGGAAGAGAGAGACAGTGACAGACAGAAACAGACAGAGAGGGAGAGAGAGAGAGAGAGAGAGAGAGAGAGAGAGAGAGAGAGAGAGAGAGAGAGAGAGAGAGGGAGGGGGAGAGGGAGAGAGAGAGAGAGAGAGAGAGAGAGAGAGAGAGAGAGAGAGAGCGGGGGAGGGAGGGAGGGGGAGAAAGTTTACATGGCAGTTTGTTCTCAGTGAAGTTTCCTCACCCGCTTCCGACAGGAAGACGTAGCGGCTTTAACTCGTCTGTTTTCCTCCGTTAGTCTGTCTTCATCCAGCTGTGTCCCACACAGAACCAGTCCAAACCAGTACCACGACCACTACCGCTACCGCTACCACTACCAGTACCAGTACCAGTCCAGGGGTTTCTGAGCGGAACCAGTTCGTCGGCGGAGTCTTACAGGAACTTTCCGAAGTTCGCCTCCGCCTCGGCCCGACGAACAAATCAAACTGCTCCGAGTCAAAGGGCGACTCTAACTTCGGCCAGATGCGATTAGAAAGCGGACTTACGTGAGAGGAAGAGGAAGAGGAGGAGGAGGAGGAGGAGGACGGGCTGGGGTGGACGAGCAGTCCGCACAGAAAAGGCCAAGTGTTCTTTTCTTCTTCTTCTTCTTTGTGGAGCGTCATCTGGGCATGATGCAGATAGGCCTGCCCTCCACCCCGCGCTCTCTCTCTCTCTCTCTCTCCCCCGCTCTGGCTCTAGGTCGCTCTACCTCCCTCACCCTCCCGCTCTGTCTGTCTGTCTGTCTGTCTCTCTCTTTCTCTCGCTATCGCTCTCCCCCTCCTTCCCCCCTCTCTCTCTCTCTCTCTCTGTATGCGTATGCGTAGGTGATTTAACCCTCCAGCAGTTTGCAACTGATCATTTCATCTCTAACGTTACCAGGAGGGGCGGGGCGTTCCGGCATCATGTGGTTAATATTACCAGGAGGGGCGGGGCGTTCCGGCATCCTGTGGTTAATATTACCAGGAGGGGCGGGGCGTTCCGGCATCCTGTGGTAAACGTTACCAGGAGGGGCGGGGCGTTATGGCATCCTGTACTTAACGTTACGAGGAGGGGCGGGGCGTTCTGGCATCCTGTGGTTAACGTTACCAGGGGGCGGGGCGTTTTGTTTGACAGTAGTGTCAGTAAAATTGTTGTCAATACGTTTCATTAGTTTTTCAGTATGTGTTTTTGTAAAATGTGTCATGTGTTAATAATGTATAGTTAATACATAAATATAATCTGAATCAATGGTGTTAAGAAATTCTTGAGGTTTGTTATAATTTGTGCAAATAAGTTAAGAAAGTATAGTAATGCATGTGAAGAATAACACAAATTCAAAAAATGTAACACAATTTGTGCAAATAAGTTATTTTTTAATGTGCATTACTATAATTTTTGAACGTTGTTATGCAACTTGTAATACATGTTATAGTGCTCATGCATTTTAGATGTTTTTAGCGTGCTTCTTGTACATGTGATTTTATCTTATATACAGGACAGTTTCTTTAAACTTTAAAGTCACAGTGTCATGCGGAAGTTCTGTTCTTATCTCCGCGTACAAGCTGCGCCGTTGCGTTAGCGGGCCGAGGGACACCCCCACCTGGTCACGTGTCAGCGGAGCGCGGTCTGAGGGCGGCGGCCATCTTGGATAGGCTGCGGGGCTCAGGGCACTTCCGCCGAACAGTCCTCCAGCCTCTCCTCAGAAATACGCTCCAGTTTGATCGTGTATTCTGACCAGTTGTGTAGACGGTCTGGAAACGAGAGATAAGACCGTTATCTTATAGTGCAGCCATGCAAACAGCCCGTCACACAAACCTGCTGTCCTGAGGCCAGAGAGGAAGTGGACTTGGTGAGGAGAGGACTGGGACCAAACCAGTTGGTGGATAGTGGGAGTAGCTGTCAGACTGGCTGTCTTTCTTTCTGTTTCTGTCTGTTTAGCCGAGTCTGCCCAGAGGTCATTAATCCCGTGTGCAGTACCCGCCTATATGCCGCAATCCCAAGACCGACCAGAATACCAACGCACAGCGCGACCCTGCCTGACAACACACTGACCAACGTCCCTGACCGCAGAGTAGTAAGTGGAATAGTAATGGATGACACTACAGTGAGTGACCATCTGCCGGTCTTTGCAATAATCCAGAGCTGTACCATGACCAAGAAAGATACCAAAACCTGCAAAATGACAAGGCACATAACACAAGATGCTATCAATTATTTTAAAGAAGACCTAATGAAACATGAATGGAATAAAGTTTATGTAGAAGATGCAAACGAGGCCTATGAATAATTTCTGTCCATTATAGTAACGCTGTATGGAAAAAAAGTCCACTCGTAAGGAAAGTAGATAAACAAATATATGCTGAAAAACCAAGGTTAACTAAAGGAATACTAAGTGTATGTAAGAAGAAACATTTATTATATAAAGAATTTTTTTAAAGAAAAGAGCTATAGAAGCTGATCAAAAATATAAGATATATAAAAACAAATTAACTAGAATTATGAGAATCAGCAAAAAGGATTATTACAGTAAATTACTAGAGGACAACAAAAACAATATTAAACAAACATGGAATGTATTAAATGATATTATTAAAAAAGGAAGTGGGAAGGCAGGATACCCCAACCATTTCCTGACTAGAAATAATTCAACTATTACTATAGTTTAATTATTACTCAACTATTACTATTAAGAGTTCAACTATTCAACATGGCCATGGTTGCAAACGAGTTCAATAAGTTTGTTGTCAGTGTTGGTCCTGATTTGGCTGAGGAAATTGCAAAGACCGGTAGCGGAGATAACGTGGAAAGCAAGAAAACATCTGTTAAAGAATCCATATTTATAAAGGGAACAAATGAAAAGGAAATTATTGACAGTTAAAAATTTCAAGAACAAGAAGTCCACCGACTTGGATGGAATAGACATGTTTATGTTCAAAAATATCATCGAATGCATTGCAAAACCTTTGTCTCACATCTGTAACCGATCCCTACAAACCGGTGGTTTTCCAAACAAAATGACAACAGCAAAAGTTATACCAATCTATAAGTCTGGTGACAGACACAACTCATCTTCAGCCGCTTCTCCGGGGTCGGGTCGCGGTGGCAGCAAGCTAAGTAGGGCACTCCAGACGTCCCTCTCCCCAGCAACGCCCTCCAGCTCCTCCTGGGGGGATCCCGAGGTGTTCCCAGGCCAGATTTGACGTGTAGTCCCTCCAGCGAGTTGTGGGTCTACCCCGGGGTCTCCTCCCAGTTGGCCGTGCCCGGTAAACCTTCAAAGGAAGGCGCCCAGGAGGCATCCTAATCAGATGCCCGAACCATCTCAATTGGCTCCTTTCGATGCGAAGGAGCAGCGGCTCTACTCCAAGCTCCCTCCGGATGTCCGAGCTCCCGCTCAATCCTACCCGCACTCATGAACAAGACCCCGAGATACTTGAACTCCTTCACTTGGGGCAGCAACACATCCCCAACCCGGAGGGAGCAATCCACCATTTTCCGGTAGAGAACCATGGCCTCAGACTTGGAGGTGCTGACTCTCATCCCGGCCATTTCACACTCAGCTGCAAACCGCCCCAGTGCTCACTGGAGGTCGCGTTCTGATGAAGCCAACAAAACCACATCATCTGCGAAGAGCAGAGATGCAATTCTGAGGTTCCCAAAACGGACACACTCCTCACCTTGGCTGCACCTTGAGATCCTGTCCATGAATATCACAAACAGAATCGGAGACAAGGGACAACCTTGGTGGAGTCCGACACCCACCGAAGACGTGTTTGACTTTGTGCCTAGAATGCAGACACAGCTCTCACTTTGGTTATACAAGGACCGGATGGCTTGTAGCAACTGCCCCGGTACCCCATACTCCCACAGTACCCCCCACAGAGTGCAACGGTGTACAAGGTCGTAAGCCTTCTCCAAGTCCACAAAACACATGTAGACTGGCTAGTCAAACTCTCATGTCTCTCTCAGCACTTCCGCAAGGGTAAAGAGTTGGTCCGTTGTTCCACGGCCAGGACGGAATCCGCATTGTTCCTGCTGGATCTGAGGTTCGACAATCGGTCGGCGCCTCCTTTCAAGCACCCTAGAATAGACTTTCCCAGGGAGGCTAAGCAGCGTGATGCCCCGATAATTGGAGCACATCCTCCGGTCCCCTCTTTTGAATATGGGAACCACCACCCCAGTCTGCCACTCCACAGGTACTGTGTCAACCAAGACAGCCCAACAATGTCCAGAGCCTTCAGCATCTCAGGGCGAATCTCATCCAGACCGGTGCCTTGCCACTGACGAACTTTTTAACTACCTCAGAGACCTCTACCAGGGATATGGGTGGGGCTTCGCCTGAGTCTTCAGACTCTACCTCCTCCACTTAGGATGTGTTAGTCGGGTTCAGGATCTCCTCAAAGTGTCCTTTCCACCGCTCGACAACATCCCCAGTCCGGGTCAGCAGTTCCCCTCCCCGGCTGAACACAGCCTGAGTTAAGCCTTGCTTCCCCTTCCTGAGTCACCGGATGGTTTGCCAGAACTTCCTTAAGGCCAACCGAAAGTCCTCCTCCATAGCCTCGCCGAACTCCTCCCACACCCAAATTTTTGCTTTCGCGACCGCCGAAGCGGCAGCCCTTCTGGCCTCCCGGTACCTGTCTGCTGCTTCAGGAGACCCCTGGGCCAACCAAGTCCAAAAGGCCTCCTTCTTCAGCCTGACAGCTTCCCTCACCACCAGTGTCCACCAGCGGGTTCTTGGGTTACCACCTCGACAGGCACCGATGACCTTTTGACCACAGCTCCTGCCTGCCACATCTACAATAGAGGCGGTTTACCCTGAGCTGCTCACGCCACACTGTCTGCTACTCCTGTTTTATGTTGGATGTTGTGGTGTATTGTTTTAATTACTTTCATAGTTTTTTATTATTCTTTTTTATGTCTTTTGTTGCTGATTTACGTGATTTTAGCATGTAGCACTCTCAGCTTTTCCTTTAAGTGAAAACTGCATTATAAGTAAAATTAGATATATAATACTATAATTATGTATTATTATTATTATGCTGTTCTTTTCTATTCCGTTTTATTAGGTCCTGACAGCGCACTAAGGTCATCACCATGGTGACCTGTAACTGACCCTGAGTCAGCAGCATGTGGCTTCAGGGGGAGATGTGGTTGGTAGATTTAGGCTAAATAAATTAGTCTGACACTAACAGGAGAGATAACAGACTGGAGAGACACACGGAGAGATTTAATAGAGGACGTCCAGAGGGCCATGGTACATTGTTTTTTCTGGGAGTGGTCAGTGACGTCACATAGTTACTCCTTCCTCTGATAGTGAACAGAGGATCTGTCTTTGACCGGTTCACTTGGTAACTTTTAACCTTCACCAACGGTTTAGTTAGCCAAGCTTCCGCTGACGACCAGCCTGCTAGTTTATTGATGGAAACATGCTACGCGTAAAATTTCTGCTTTCCTAAAGTACATATCATACTATAGCGAATTCGGGGGGTCGACTACATTAACCAGTCGACTAAAGGGTCCGGATCCTTTAATCGTGCGGGAGACCCGGGTTCGCTTCCCGGCTGCGGCACTTCCTGGCTGCCCCCTTCGAATTCGCTACAGTACTACGACAGAGCAGTAATCTGAGCTGCAGTGCCGGCTGAATGAATAGTCCCGTCTTTCTCTGGAAGAAAATGGAGTTTGAAAAACTGTCCCCAGACTACAGGGCATGGGATAAACTGTACGTACATCCTGTAAAACTGAGGGCACACATCCGTTTAGGTTTTTTATCTTTGCTAGTGAGTACACTGCAGGCTCTGTACTACTGCATCCATGGAACTCACCACCGCTTGATCAGGTCACCAACACAAGTCCTGTCCAGAAAGACGCCACTTAATTCGGTTGTCTCTCCAACCAGGAAAAAGCCATTGAGGAGGACACGACAAGACTTCTGAGTAGTTTGACGAAACTGAACTAGTGGGTCGGACAAGTGGGGGAAAAAGCAAGGGAAAGTGATTCAGTGGTCTGGAACCAGGCTACTAAAACAACTAACCTCCTAGTCCATAGTTATGTATTGCTATCAATGGTTTATTCAGTCTACCTTCATGAACTGCTCACCTGTTAGACTGGACTCCAACCCTTTAAAAGCACCAGGCCATCTTGGGCATCCGCTTTCAAATCCCAACAACAGTATTGTAGTCTACATTGTAGTCTCAAAGAAACCTGCTCTAAAAACTTCACATATACCTTGTGAGAATGTTTATCTTGATAATAATGAGAAGGCAGAGAAATTGTTTCAATTTCAGTATTTATTGTATTTTAAAGCCATGATAAAAACATCAACCATAGGAACCATAACAACGATACTGCTGACATCAGGAGGTTAGCATGCAAAACCTCATATTGACACCGGGGTCAGGTAAGGCATCTAAACATCACCACTAATCATATTGAGCAACTATTACAAATACTAAGCCACTAATCTGATGAGCACAGGCAGCCCACTTCTCCACACTTCACCAGAAGTTTGTGTCGTTTTGTCTTGTTGACATCAGCAACACTACATGGTTGTCACAGACACGTGTCCTCACACTGATAAATCCTATAATGCACTGCTAGAACGTACGTTACTGGCTTGTGTCGAAGCCCGGGCGGTGGCCAGGTTGTCACTCTAATTTCTAGCCAAGTACGCATGACCTAAAAGAAAACATGTGTTTTGCTCGTAATGAAGTCAAATCCTCAGACTTTACAAGGCCTCCTTCTGAGGAAATCATCAAAGCAGCTCTGACATCCAGTCTCTTTCTGCTGTCTAGAGATGGCTGTCATTCTTTCCCTACCTTTACCCAGAATCCCTTTCATTACTGTGGTATGGGACACTGCACAGTACTGGGTGAAAAACAAGATGTATTAAAGTTCAGGAGTTTTTCAGGGGAGGGCCTTTGTGGGTTTAGGTTCTCCACATCCAGGGTTTCCAACAAGCCCATTCAGCTGGGAACCAGAGCCCCCTGGTCGTCACTAGGAGAACTGCAGCCAGGCTGAGGCACCTCTGGTTAGGGTGTAACATCAAGTCAAGTCAGTTTTATTTGTATAGCCCAATTTCACTAATTACAATTTTTTTCCTCAAGGGGCTTTACAGCAACACATCATCCACTGCTATCTATCAATGCAGTTGTGTTGTACAAACTCAACATGGAAGCAGGCATCTCGGAGTGTCCTCTGTTGAAAGCACTAACCCACCATTAACATTACCTACCATGGCAGATGTATTCTGTTTGTTTACAGGAGGTAGAGACACGTTACCAGAAGCCAGGCACTGATGCAGAAAACCCAGCGTGAGACAGACTCAGCAGATTAACAATAATACTGTTGCTATTAAGAATAGTCCGTTTGGAGTACTTATCTACATGCATGTCCATTCATGTCGTCGTCTCAGTGTTTGATCCTGAAATCTGTTGGTATGTGTTAGAGGATATGTAGTTCTTTGTGTTTTAGAATATAAACATGAAGAAGAGTGGCAGTGGGAGTATCTCCACATCAGGGTGTGCTGTTTCTATTGGATAACACAGCGGCAGGTAGCAGGGTAGTTGTCTGTGCTGACATTGTGTTCATTTCCATAGACGTAGTAAACAAAGCTGTCCCCTTTCCATTTATAGGTGACCTTAGTGACTGGAATCAGTTCTATAGTCTGCCTCTGCAAAGAGAGAGAGAGAGAGAAACAGAAAGACATGTCATGTGACTTAACACCGTCATCTGTGGTCAGAGTTTCTCTCTGATCAAGCAAGGACAACTTTAATTATACACCACATTTCATTCCAGTGGAAGGACATGTCATTCGGAGTGTGGGCTACAACGGAAGTTGCAGTCATAAAAACGATGTGGATGGTATACAAAATAAAAACAGACAATACTAGCATGCAGTTATCAATGTCCTCAATACATTCTCATAGTGTGTCAAGAGGGTTCAGGTTCGGGGAGATATACAGTTGTGTGTCATTAGCATAATTATGGTAACACACATTATGTTTCTTGATAAGTTGGCCAAGAGGCAACAAGTACAAACTGAACAATAACTGGCCTAAAATTGACCCCTGGGGAACACCAAATAGAGAAAATATTTTATTTGATCAAACCCATTGAGACAGAAAATATATTTTTGTAATGAGTAAGACTATAGGGGAGATGAGTATGCCTTTTGATATGTTCACTCACTAGTCTTGCTAAATGACCATTCAGGTTTTGTCATACAACTGTCGTACCAGGGGTGTGGCTATTCTATGGAATAAGAAGCTCGACTCATTGATAAATGTGGTTAGGCTTGGTGTTGACTGGTGCATTGCAACACAGTTTACTCACAATGATAGGGAATTCTTTATACTTAATGTGTATACACCCTAGGAATGCCAGCAGAATGAGGATGAATATTTAAATAGGCTTGCATTCATCAATTCCTTTATTTAAGATAATACTTCTTCCAGTGTGTATGTCACTGGGGATTTGAATGTGGATATCTCAGACAGGAACTTATTATTTGCTAATCACATGGCTCAGTTCTGTCAGGATAATAATCTTACAGTGGTGCTTGAAAGTTTGTGAACCCTTTAGTATATTTCTGCATAAATATGACCTAAAATATCATCAGATTTTCACAAAAGTCCTAAAAGTAGATAAAGAGAATCCAATTAAACAAACGAGACAAAAATATTATACTTGGTCATTTATTTATTGAGGAAAATGATCCAATATTACATATCTGTGAGGGGCAAAAGTATGTGAACCTGTAGGATTAGCATTTAATTTGAAGGTGACATTAGAGTCAGGTGTTTTCAATCAATGGGATGACAATCAGGTGTGGGCACCCTGTTTTATTTAAAGAACAGGGATCTATCAAAGTCTGGTCTTCACAGCACATGTTTGTGGAAGTGTATCATGGCAAGAACAAAGGAGACTTCTGAGGACCTCAGAAAAAGCGTTGTTGATGCTCATCAAGCTGGAAAAGGTTACAAAACCATCTCTAAAGAGTTTGGACTCCACCAATCCACAGTCAGAGAGATTGTGTACAAATGGAGGAAATTCAAGACCATTGTTACCCTTCCCAGGAGTGGTCAACCATCAAAGATAACTCCAAGAGCAAGGCGTGTAATAGTCGGCCAGGTCACAAAGGAACCCAGGGTAACTTCTAAGCAACTAAAGGCCTCTCTTACATTGGCTAATGGTAATGTTCATGAGTCCACCACCAGGAGAACACTGAACAACAATGGTGTGCATGGCAGGGTTGCAAGGAGAAAGCCACTGCTCTCCAAAAAGCACACTGCTGCCCATCTGCAGTTTGCTAAAAATCATGTGGACAAGCCAGAAGGCTACTAGAAAAACATTTTGTGGACGGATGAGACCAAGATAGAACTTTTTGGTTTAAATGAGAAACGTTATGTTTGGAGAAAGGAAAACACTGCATTCCAGCATAACAACCTTATCCCATCTGTGAAAGATGGTGGTGGTAGTATCATGGTTTGGGCCTGTTTTGCTGTGGTTTGGGCCTGTTTTGCTGCATCTGGGCCAGGACAGCTTTCCATCATTGTTGGAACAATGAATTCTGAATTACACCAGCGAATTCTTAAGGAAAATGTCAGGCCATCTGTCTGTGAACTGAATCTCAAGAGAACGTGGGTCATGCAGCAAGACAACAACCCTAACACACAAGTCGTTCTACCAAAGAATGGTTAAAGAAGAATAAAGTTAATGTTTTGGAATGGCCAAGTCAAAGTCCTGACCTTAAAGGAGCAATAGGTGGCCGTTGAGTTTGGGCAGAACTTAGAAATATTTTCAAGCCGAATTCGACACCGCCCTTCCCAATCAGAAAGCACCAGGATGCCTGCAAAGCCACGCCCTGAGAACACATACACACGCCAGACACACCAGCTGATCGAAGCAAAAGCATTTCACCTGAGACAAGTATCATTCTGAGCGGAGCCGAATTAGCTGTACCGAATGATGTCACACACGTAAGAGAAAACTAACTTTATTATTATGATGAACGTAAACAACGAACAAGTCTATTGTTAGCAATCACGACTGGCTCGCTAGGTAGCTAGCAGGCAGCTATGTGTTAGCAACCGACCTTTGTGTACGCGCAACTGTTATGCGCATAACAAACGCGTGTGTCTCTGAGGGTTTGACAGACAGCTCGCTCATTCCAATCATTTGACTTGGTCGTTCGTTTGATTGGATGTCGTTGTTAGAGATGAAACAAACAGATGGCCCAACACAGAAGGCCAAACTGCTCAGGACAAGACTCAGCAGTCTATCTACACCTAAAGGAGAAGACACACTCCTTCGAGGACAGCAACGTACACATTTTGGACAGGGAAGATAGATGGTTTGAAAGAGGGGTGAAGGAAGCCATCTATGTGAAACTGGAAAAACCATCCCTCAACAGAGGAGGAGGTCTGCGACACCACTTATCTCCCACTTACAATGCCGTCCTTTCATCTCTACCCCGGAGATTCAAAAGCTTAGCCTCCAAGAACAACAGTCGCTCACTAACGGCTCCAACGACTCATGACCACTGAATGGAGTACTAACGAAGTCAAAACTAACACCTCCAATGACTGTCGTTGCTAAACATCGGAACACAAAAGAGCCATTGACATCAATAGCTCTGATAACGACTCCAAAGAGGCTTAATATCTTGAGTTTCATCACAGCCAGTCAGACTAGCTGGGTCTAGTCAGAGAGGCACGAACTGATGAAGCCTCTTGGATGAGAGGCGAAACGTCTTCACGGATATATAACCAAGTCCAGTTGCACTTGATTCAATTCCTTTGGATAAGTTGCAATTAGTCTTATTCCAGCTGCTTGAGTGTTAGTCCTTTTCTCTATACATCTGCTGCTGGTTCCTAGTGGAAACTAGCGGGATCTTGTTCTTGCTGCAGCTGTCTTATTCTAGCTGTAGCTGTTTTTCATCTAGTGTGTCCTTAAATATTTCTTGTTGCCTGGCTGTTTTGACTTAGTTATCCTTTTAGCTTATAAATATATCCCTTGGTAACTTGCTGTTTGCAGTTTTAATAGTATTGTGTGAGGTTTGATAGAGTTTTACATGAGTGTCCAGTTTCTGGGCAATAAGCCTATTTTCAGTGTACCTCTTTGGCCAATTGGGTGTTAAGTGGCCAGGGTGTGGCCTGCACTCATGGGAGACAATTAGCAATCAGTGTTCTTTAAATCACTGCTGCTACTTGGAAGCTTCCAAGTGTCAGGCAAACAAGCCTAGCTTGAACGAAGGCTAGAGTGAACAAAGGCAAGCGCGACTTTTTCAAGCCAAGACTTCGACAAGCAAGGACTGCTCTTTTTAGATCCGGTCAGTCATCTGTATTTTGTGTACCTAGTATAGACTATGTGTTTCCTTCGCATTCCTGTCCTTTCCTCTTCCCGGGGCTGGCATAGGCATTGGGTCACTCCTAGGCGCTGTGACCCTACCAATCTCATCTATCCCACTCTCTCCACTCACGTTGAGCAAGTGGTGATGGGAGGGCTCTGGAATTGCCAGTTTGCGGTGCCGAAAGCTGAGTTTATCTCAGGCTACGCATCCTTGCTCCCCCTCAACTTTCTTGCTCTAACTGAGACCTGGATCATGCCAGAAAACACTACCACACCCACAGCTTTGTCTGATGTGTACTCTTTTTCTGACGATCCCAGAGCTGGGAGGCAGGGTGGTGGTACTGGCCTGCTAATCTCCCTGAAATCAAAATACTCTCTTTTTTACATTCCACAATTTTCTCCGCCCTCTTTTGAATTTCATGCTGTTACTGTCTTATCCAGTTAAACTCACCATTGTGGTTGTGTACTGCCCACCAGGCCCCATTGGTAAGTTTCTGGAGGAGCTTGACACACTTGTCTCACACTTTCCTGTTGATGACTCTGCACTTAACCTTCTCAGTGACTTCAACATCCACACTAACAAGCTAGATCCTCTTCTCTCTTTCCTCTCCTCCTTTGACCTTCACCTCTCACCCTCTCCTGCTACCCACAAGGGCGGCAACCAGCTGGACCTTATCTTTACTAGACACTGTCCTATTTCCAATCTCTCTGTTACTCCCCTCCAGCTCTCTGACCAATATTGCATGTCCTACTCTCTTCACCCCCCTCAGCCCCTTCCCGTACCCACATGGTTTCCACCCATAGACACCTCCACTCTCTCTCTGCCACTGATCTTTCTTCCTCTGTTACCTCTTTCCTCCCTACACCTGAATCTTTCTCTCTCCTACCCCCTGACACTGCTACTGATCTTATCCTCTCTACCCTCTCCTGTTCTCTGGACAATCTCTGTCCCCTCACCTCCAGGCCTGCACACCCAACTCCACCTGCCCCTTGGCTGACCGACTCAGTACGTACTGACAGACGGAGCCTGAGAGTGGCAGAGCACAAATGGAGAAAAGGCAAACTCCCAGAGGACCTTCTCAACTTCCAATCTCTTCTTTCCACTTTCTCCTCCTCCCTTTCTGCTGCTAAGGCTGCCTTCTATCGCTCTAAAATCCTATCCTCTGCCTCTAATCCTGAGAAACTCTTTGAAACCTTCTCTACACTTCTTCAACCCCCACCTCCTCCTCCTACTTCCTCACTTCTCCCTGATGACTTCGCTAACTTCTTTGACAAGAAGGTAAACGACATCAGATCCTCCTTTTCTCACCACCCGGTTAGTGCTGCTTGCACTATCCCACCATCCCTCACCTCTCCACGTCCCACCCTATCCCACCTCGCTACCCCTCTCCTCTAACAAGGTTCTAAACCTCATCACATCCAGTCGCCTCACCACATGCTCCCTTGACCCGGTCCCCTCCCCTCTTCTTAAGTCTATAGCACCTGAACTCCTTCCCTATCTAACCCACCTCATCAACACCTCCCTCCAGGCAGGATGCTTTCCATCTGCCTTCAAGACTGCTAGAGTCACCCCCCTTCTCAAGAAACCATCACTTAACCCCTCTGATGTCAAAAACTACAGACCGGTTTCCCTTCTACCCTTTATATCCAAAACTTTCAAACGTGCTGTCTTTAACCAACTTTCTTTGTACCTTCACCAGAACACCCTCCTGGACCCCAACCAGTCTGGGTTCAGGGTGGGTCACTCGACAGAGACGGCCCTCCTTGCAGTGACAGAATGGCTGCACTCTTCAAGAGCAAACTCTCTCTCCTCTGTCCTGATACTCCTGGACCTGTCAACTGCGTTCAACACAGTGAACCACCAGATCCTCCTCTCTACCTTCGAGGGGCTGGGTGTCACAGGCTCTTCACTCTCAATGTTTGCAACCTACCTGATGGGTCGCTCCTACCAGGTGACATGGAGGGGATCTGTGTCGGAGCCTCACAGACTGCCCACAGGCGTTCCACAGGGTTCGGTTCTGGGTCCTCTCCTTTTCTCCCTGTACAGGACATCCTTGGGTTCTGTCATTTGCTCGCATGACTTCTGTTAACATTGTTATGCTGATGACACCCAGCTGATCTTGTCCTTTCCTCCCTCTGACACACAAGTAGAGACACGCATTGCTGCGTGCTTGACTGACATCTCGGAGAGGATGGCGCCACACCACCTGAAGCTCAATCTGGACAAGACAGAGCTGATGTTCCTCCCGGGAAAAGGTTGCCCGCACCGAGAGCTGGCCATCACCATTGACAACACCGTGGTGACGCCAACTCGGACTGTGAGGAATCTGGGTGTGATGCTGGATGACCAACTGTCGTTTGCTGAAAACGTTGCATCAGTTGCTCGCTGCTCGCTCCAGCAGATTTCTCCTCTATAACATCAGGAGGATTCTCCCGTTCCTCACCGACGAGATGGCAAAGGTGCTCATCCAGGCTCTGGTCATCTCCCGGCTGGACTACGGCAACTCCCTCCTTGCTGGCGCCCCGGCGTCGGCCATCAGACCTCTGGAGCTTGTTCAGAAAGCTGCAGCTCGTCTGGTGTTCAACCGCCCTAAGTTCTCCCACACAACTCCCCTTCTCATGTCCCTACACTGGCTCCCAGGAGCTGCTAGCATCCAGTTTAAGACTCTGGTGCTAGCCTACAGGGCAGTGAAAGGAACAGCTCCTTCCTATCTCCAGGCCATGGTCAAGCCCTACACCCCCGCCCGACCACTTCGCTCTGCTTCCTTGGGATGCCTGGTTGCCCCGTCGCTCAGAGGCCCCTGCTGCCGATCGACCCGGTCACGGCTCTTTTCTGTCCTGGCCCCACAGTGGTGGAATGAACTCCCCACTGATGTCAGGACAGCGGAGTCGCTGCCCATCTTTTGGCGCAGGTTGAAATTTCACCTCTTTAAGAACTACTACCCTGTTACTTGCTCTTAGCACTTATTGTATTCATTCATTAAAAAAAAAAATCTCCTTCTTGCACTTTTACTTTAGCACTGGTTTTGCTCTAAGATGCTTGTTTAGATGCACTTATGACCTCTGATGACTAGTAGTTCTCCTGATTCCCTACATTAAATGTACTTATTGTAAGTGCATTCGATGGCCCAGTTGCGTTGTGGTGTCCGTCAAGGTTCAGTTCTTGGCCCCTTTCTCTTTTCTATATACATGCTGCCCCTTGGCCAGGTCATTAAAAATCACAACGTGTTTTACCATTTTCATGCTGACGATACCCAGTTATACATGCCACTAAAATCTTCATACCCTAGCACCCTAGCAAATCTCACAACTTGACTCTCTGACATTAAATCCGGGATGTCTGAAAAATTTATTTTTTTAGGGGGGGGATTTTCCCCCCCTTTTCTCCCCAATTGTACCCGGCCATTTACTCCACTCTGGGCTGTCCCGGTTGTTGCGCCACCCCTTCTGCCAATGTGAAGAGGGCTGCAGCCTACCACATGCCTCCTCTGATACATGTGACATTGCCAGCCGCTTCTTTTCACCTGACAGTGAGGAGTTTCGCCAGGGGGACTTAGCGCGTGGGAGGATCACGCTATTCCCCCCAGCCCCCCCCCCCCCCAAAAAAATCACAGGCACCCCAACTGACCAGAGGAGGCGCTAGTGCAGCGACCAGGACACATACCCACATCCAGCTTCCCACCTGCAGACACAGCCAATTGTGTTTGTAGGGACGCCCGACCAAGCCGGAGGTAACACGGGGATTCAAACCGGCGATCTCCATGTTGGTAGGCAATGAGCAATGGAATAGACCGCTAAACTACCCGAATGCCCCCGAAAATGTTCTTAAAGTTAATGATAATAAGTCCCAGGTCATTCTGTTCTGCCCCCCAAATTCCATCAGCCCTTTTGGTACTACTCTTGGTAGTTTGTCAGGTAATCTTAAGCAGGTTGCTAGGAATCTTGGGGGTAATATTCGATTCTAGCCTCAGTTTCGATAATAAAATAAAACATGTTGTTCGGTCATGATTTCTCCAGCTCAAGTTAATCTCCAAAATCAGGTCATTTTTATCAACTGCCGATCTGCAAAAAGTTGTACACGCTTTTATCTATTCTCAGCTTGACTACTGTAATGCACTTTATTCTGGTATCAGCAAGGGCTCCCTCCACCATCTGCCATCTGGTACAAAATGCTGCTGCTCGGCTCATTACTGGGACAAGGAGGCATGACCATATCACTTCTGTGCTTGCCTCCCTACACTGGCTCCCTGTTATATTTTGAATTGATTTTAAAATTTTACTGCTCACTTTTAAGGCTTTAAATAGTCTTGCTCCTTCATACATGTGTGATTTATTGACCTGGTATATGATGCCCCCTTGACCATGAAGGTCTGCAGATGGAGCCCTGCTGGTTGTTCTCAGGTCTAAGTTTGTCAGAAAGGGTGGTCGGGCTTTTGCTGTTAGAACCCCCACACTATGGAACTCGCTTCCTGTTGAACTAAAACAAACCAAGTCTCTACCTTCTTTTACATCTCTTCTTATGAAAGCTTTTACAAATGTTTGATATTTATTTTTATACTGTTTGATATTTTTGATATTTATACTGTTTTTATTTCCACTCTTATCTGGTCTTACTCTTATTTGTGCCTTGTCTGGTTTATGTCTTTGTAAAGCACATTGTAACATTGTTTTAGTAAAGTGCTATATAAATACAGTGCGCCCTGTGGAGGTGGGTTGTAGGGGCTTTGTTGCCAGCTCCACAGCAAAACTCCTGAGGGAACTAGGAGTCAGGGGGCAGGCCCACAGGAGAGTGACCAAAGAGCTAGCCAACACTGCTGAGAGGACTAGCCACTGGATCTGGCTCAAAAGGAGAGACGCCGTCTGGGCTGCCAGGGTGAACAGCTAACCACAGGTCACGCACCCAGGACCGATCAACCTGTGGTGGGCCTGCCTCAGCGGAGGGTGTCTTGTGATAAAAGGCCGAAACACCCTATGATGCTGAGGTACACAACTGATGATGTGTCCTGGTGGTGGCAATGTCACCTTGGCAGACATCTCCAGTTTGATCTCCACTGAATCTGTTGCAGTGCAAACACTAGGGATTTTAACAACCAGTCCTTTTTTGAATCTTGAATCTAGTACTACTACTACTAATGATGATAATAATAATAATGACAATAATTGCAATAGCAGTAACAAAAACATCTGCACATAAAACAACTTTTGCTGGTGCAATGGAACCCCCCCCCCTGGATGTTTTGGCCCTTGGCTTGGCATGTATGACATGATTTGGCCCTTGGGGAAAATTAATTGGGGAACACTGCTGTATGCACTCACCTAAGATAAGTGGGGGACACACGTGGGAGTAAACAATTTGATGAATAACACTTCGCTGTGGCTACAACAAAACAAATGGATCCACAATTCCTCGCTCTGCAACCCTATTCTGATGAATCAGCAGTGTGAGATGAGACATGAGATGGCACAAGACGGCATGATTTGGGTTGAACGGTCAGTGCGGGACCAGGTAGGTTGCATTTGAATACTATTCTAATGGAGACAGCTTCAACTGATTATTCAAAAAAAAAAAAATCCAGGAAGCGCTGCAGATGTCTTTGTTTATTTGACACGGACATGCTGACACACGTCAGATCACTGTGAGTGAGGCGCACAGCGTCTATGATTGTCTGTGAATGAACTAAAGGCTTTCATTGGAATTGTATATGCTCATACGGTATAAGGTAGCAGAAACCTGAATACTGAGATCACAGAAAGTTGAGTCAGTTCATCTGGACACAAAAATAAACGTTGTGTCCAGATGAACTTTCTTACCTGGATTATTGAGCATGCATAAAGACATTCTGAATATTGAGAGCTTCTGGTCAGAGGTTTTGAGTCACGACCCACCAGTTGAGAAACACTGGTGTAGGGTACTATGTACAGTGGGTAGTGTCTACAACCTACCTGCTGCAGCACTCTGGAGTTTTGGGCATACTTGGTTTGGTGCTCTCTGACAAGTCGCTCTGAGGCCTGAGAGATGGAGGGATCTGGGAAGCCAACCACCGGATACACCTGAGAGAAAGACAATAAAATAACCCAATCCAGTTCAAATGTTTAAATTCACCAACTAAACGACAACATCACTAACAAAACTAAATTACTCGTTTCAACAGTACCGACGAAATGACATTACGAACATAGTAACAGCCAACATAGGAGTAACACTGTTTCATTCTCCACAAGGGAACATGTTGTTTCTGGACTAGGTATTAGCTTTACAGCTGGGGTTACATTTAGGGTTATGGTCAAGCTTGGGTCAGTATTAAACTGAGGCATTCAAATGCTGGCTCAGAGGTACGGTAAGGAGTTAAGGTGAGGTTTAAAGAGAAATGTGGGTTATTTTTGTTCAGTTTATGGTTAGGCTGGTGTTATGGTTGGAGTTAGGCTTCGTGTTACAAAAAGGATTAAGGTTAGGCATGTATCGCTGACGGTTTACATAAAAGCTAGGGAATTAACATAGTCACTGAGGGTTTGCACAAGTATATATATATATATATATATATATATATATATATATATATATATATATATATATATATATACACTACCGTTCAAAAGTTTGGGATCACCCAAACAATTTCGTGTTTTCCATGAAAAGTCACACTTATTCACCACCATATGTTGTGAAATGAATAGAAAATAGAGTCAAGACATTGACAAGGTTAGAAATAATGATTTTTATTTGAAATAAGATTTTTTTTACATCAAACTTTGCTTTCGTTAAAGAATCCTCCATTTGCAGCAATTACAGCATTGCAGACCTTTGGCATTCTAGCTGTTAATTTGTTGAGGTAATCTGGAGAAATTGCACCCCACGCTTCCAGAAGCAGCTCCCACAAGTTGGATTGGTTGGATGGGCACTTCTTTGAGCAGATTGAGTTTCTGGAGCATCACATTTGTGGGGTCAATTAAACGCTCAAAATGGCCAGAAAAAGAGAACTTTCATCTGAAACTCGACAGTCTATTCTTGTTCTTAGAAATGAAGGCTATTCCATGCGAGAAATTGCTAAGAAATTGAAGATTTCCTACACCGGTGTGTACTACTCCCTTCAGAGGACAGCACAAACAGGCTCTAACAGGTACTATTTAATGAAGATGCCAGTTGGGGACCTGTGAGGCGTCTGTTTCTCAAACTAGAGACTCTAATGTACTTATCTTCTTGCTCAGTTGTGCAACGCGGCCTCCCACTTCTTTTTCTACTCTGGTTAGAGCCTGTTTGTGCTGTCCTCTGAAGGGAGTAGTACACACCGGTGTAGGAAATCTTCAATTTCTTAGCAATTTCTCGCATGGAATAGCCTTCATTTCTAAGAACAAGAATAGACTGTCGAGTTTCAGATGAAAGTTCTCTTTTTCTGGCCATTTTGAGCGTTTAATTGACCCCACAAATGTGATGCTACAGAAACTCAATCTGCTCAAAGAAGTGCCCATCCAACCAATCCAACTTGTGGGAGCTGCTTCTGGAAGCGTGGGGTGCAATTTCTCCAGATTACCTCAACAAATTAACAGCTAGAATGCCAAAGGTCTGCAATGCTGTAATTGCTGCAAATGGAGGATTCTTTGACGAAAGCAAAGTTTGATGTAAAAAAAATCTTATTTCAAATACAAATCATTATTTCTAACCTTGTCAATGTCTTGACTCTATTTTCTATTCATTTCACAACATATGGTGGTGAATAAGTGTGACTTTTCATGGAAAACACAAAATTGTTTGGGTGATCCCAAACTTTTGAACGGTAGTGTATATATATATATATATATATATATATATAAACTTGTTTGTGACTGTTTGTACACACCAGGTTTTGGCTGATCTTGAAAAGTTCTTTCCCGGTCACAGTGCTCAGCTCCTCAGACTTCAGACCACTGTTCTGATCCACCACAAAATCTTCCACATGGTTAGTCCTACACACACACACACACACACACACACACACACACACACACACACACACACACACACACACACAGATGAAATGTATTGAGTTCCACTCAAAGACAACATTGGAGCATTTTTAGATGATTTCAGTGTCAACAGTTTGAGTTTTCATAGCAGCTTAGCACCACCTGGTGGTTGTCTTGTCCTTAGCCTGCACAGCATCACCTGAGTGAGCATGCGCCTCAGAAACCCGGAATTAATGCAGAAGTGCTGACTTTGAGTTTGTCAGTGGAAGACACCGAAGGACACAGTCTCTGTGTTTAATGCTCCTTTATCTCAAATTTCGCTTGTTTCCATGAGTTTTTTTCTCGTGGCAGTTCTGAGTTCTTCAGAGCTGTAAAGGGATGTTTTATGGACTTGTTTCCATGAGTTTATTCTCGTGATGGTTCTGAGTTCTTCAGAGCTTTAATGGGGTGTTTTATGGACTTGTTTCCATGAGTTTATTCTCGTGATGGTTCCGAGTTCTTCAGAGCTGTAAAGGGATGTTTTATTGACTTGTTTCCATGAGTTTATTCTCGTGATGAATCCAAGTTCTTCAGAGCTGTAAAGGGATGTTTTATTGACTTGTTTCCATGAGTTTATTCTCGTGATGGTTCCGAGTTCTTCAGAGCTGTAAAGGGATGTTTTATTGACTTGTTTCCATGAGTTTATTCTCGTGATGGTTCTGGGTTCTTCAGAGCTGTAAAGGGATGTTTTATTGACTTGTTTCCATGAGTTTATTCTCATGATGGTTCTGAGTTCTTCAGAGCTGTAAAGGGATGTTTTATTGACTTGTTTCCATGAGTTTTTTCTCTCGTGGTGGTTCTGAGTTCTTCAGAGCTGTAAAGGGATGTTTTATTGACTTGTTTCCATGAGTTTATTCTTGTGATGGTTCCGAGTTCTTCAGAGCTGTAAAGGGATGTTTTATTGACTTGTTTCCATGAGCTGTTTTTCTCGTGGTGGTTCTGAGTTCTTCAGAGCTGTAAAGGGATGTTTTATTGACTTGTTTCCATGAGTTTATTCTTGTGATGGTTCCGAGTTCTTCAGAGCTGTAAAGGGATGTTTTATTGACTTGTTTCCATGAGTTTTTTTTCTCGTGGTGGTTCTGAGTTCTTCAGAGCTGTAAAGGGATGTTTTATTGACTTGTTTCCATGAGTTTATTCTCGTGATGGTTCCGAGTTCTTCAGAGCTGTAAAGGGATGTTTTATTGACTTGTTTCCATGAGTTTTTTTCTCGTGGTGGTTCTGAGTTCTTCAGAGCTGTAAAGGGATGTTTTATTGAATGGGCGATTTCTTTTGGTGTATGGCACAATTCCTCTGCATGCAACCAATATTTGCCCAGATACATTCGATTTCAGCTATCTCTGCACAACCACGGTATGACCAACCGTTTTGCTGCTATTTTGAAGTCAGGCATCTGGATTTGATGAACTGCAATAGCCATTAGAAAGTAATGAACGATATATACTCGAATAATACCACATATTAGTACAAAAATCCAAATTATGATAACTTTTATAGTGAATTAACATTAAAAGTTTGACTAAACTTTTATTAAGCATTATTACACCTTAAACAGCAGTTAGTTCAGTTAACAGTGATTGAATGTTACATTGGTGTGTTGTTGTAGATGTGTGTATTTTATCCCTGCTGTCAGAAGTCTTGGTGCTCGGAGAGTCAACAACTCTCTCCCATGTGATGCTGCTCGGCTGAAGTTTGGTGGAAAGAAAAAATAACAACTACTTCAATGTATTTATAGGTGGTAGTCAGCAACCAGCCACTGAGGATGCACAAGCCAGTGTGTCCCAGGTCCAGACACATGGGGGGGGGGGGGTTGCATCAGGAAGGGCATCCAGCGTAAAATCTTTGCCAAATCAAATATGTGGATCATAGATCAGATTTCCGTACAGGATCGGTCGAGGCCCGGTTTACCAACAACCGCCACCAGTACTGTACTGTAGAGGTGACTAAGACACATGAGTTTAAATACTTGGGGTCAACTGTCCAAAGTAACGGGGAGTGCAGTAGAGAGGTGAAGAGGAGAGTGCAGGCAGGGTGGAGTGGGTGGAGAAGAGATCAGGAGTGATGTGTGACAGAAGGGTACCAGCAAGAGTTAAAGGGAAGGTTTACAAGATAGTAGTGAGACCTGCTATGTTGTATGGTTTGGAGACAGTGGCACTGATGAAAAGACAGGAGGTGGAGCTGGAGGTGGTGGAGATGAAGATGATAAGATTTTCATTGGGAGTGATGAAGAAGGACACGATTAGGAGCGAGTATATTAGAGGGACAGCTCAGGTTGGACAGTTTGGAGACAAAGCAAGAGAGACAAGATTGAGATGGTTTGGACATGTGTGGAGGAGAGATGCTGGGTATACTGGGAGAAGGATGCTGAATATGGAGCTGCCAGGGACGAGGAGAAGAGGAAGGCCAAAGAGGAGGTTTATGGAGGTGGTGAGGGAGGACATGCAGGTGGCTGGTGTGACGATGATCCACTGTGGCGACCCTTAACGGGAGTAGCCGGAAGTAGTGGTAGTACTACAGTTGTGGTGTTTGTAGTAGTATGTAGTATAACTGCAGTATTATAAGTTTTCCTCACCAGTGTACTTTAAGCTGAATGAAAGTCAGGAGTTGTCGTTTTCCTTCACAGGTCTTACACTCCTCCGTCCCCTCACCATGACACTGTAAACAACTACAAACACACACACACACACACACACACACACAACGTATTGTTGAGATGGCAGAGAAGGTAACATGAAATATTACACAAATTCCAAGGCATGACTTAATATTTGATCATTTCTGTCCCTCCAGCACACTTACTTCTCTCTTCCAGTAGAGTTACAGTGGCTGCAGTAATCATCGAATCTCTTCCCAGAACCGTTACACACCCAGCACCGCTTCTAACCACACACACACACACACACACACACACACACACACACACACACACACACACACACACACACACACACACACACACACACACACACACACACACACACGCGCGCGCGGTGAAAGGTAGATCAGAGCCAGCCCAGTTTTCACATGAAGCCTCGGGATAAACTGTTTCATCCCCCAAAATTCGTTAGTAAATGTGGAGGCTAAAACAGTTTATCTTGCCAATCTGTTCATGGCGTCACAGCTGCCCCCTGCCCTCCCAGGACTTACCCTCTTCGTCCCAGCCTCCCAAATTGTCTCCCTTATCTTGGCCATTCCCCCTGTGTGTGTGTGTGTGTGTGTGTGCGCGCTTCAGCATCGGAGGCAGGTGTGCGGCAGGCAGTGCAGAGGTCCACCACCTGCATCTTATCTACTGCAGTTAACCCTACTCCTTATACCCAGCCTGGGCCTGGGCCTGGGCCTGGGCCAGGGCCAGGGCCAGGGCCAGGGCCAGGGCCTGGGCCTGGGCCTGGCCACATCCTCGTGCCTGCTCAGTTCAGTCTACATGTTGAGACATTGCCTGTTACCTCGTCTAAACCTTGCTCTCCATGTTTCCCCTCAGTCCTTCCTGCACTGCCTAGCCTCTGCCTCCAGTCGTTGGTCTGTCTCCATGGAACCCCGCTTGTCTTCCTGCTTCCCAGTTTGATCAAGGTCCCCCTCCCCTGTGTGCTCTTGCCCTGGACTCAGTGCTCCGTCTGCTCCTCGCTCTACCGGCTCCTCATCTTGCCTGGCATTAAAAGACTTGTTTTACTGAAACCCTGCCTTGAGTCTGTCTTGTGTCGGCATATTGGGTTCAGCCTTGCAGCCCCGGTTAACAGTTATGATCTGGCCAGTATGGACCCAGCCACCACAGACGGGCTCCAGCAAGCCCTCACCAAGAGGACATACTACTCGGGCAGCATAACAATACCCTTACAGCCGCCACGGACCAAGTCAGTGCTGTTATGCAGTTCCTCATGGACCTCCAAAGCAGTGTGGCTGCCCTGAGCCTCCCCATAGCATCCAGTTCCACACCCACACCCTGCGAACCGCCTGCTCTAAACAATTGTCCACAGATGTCAGAATCTGGATATTTTACTTAGACCAACAAGCAGAAGGCTACAAATAAACTCTCAATGTCTCACACAACCTATTTCTGCTGTCAGGAACATTATCAGAAAATAGAAGCTACATGGAACATTTGAAGTCAACGCAAGGTCTGGAAGACCAAGACATTTTCACACAGCATGGTGAGAAATGCTCAGAAGAACCCACACATCACTGTAAAAACGAGTAGCAGACACAGGTCTAGTTCACAGGACAACACAACATACTTTAAACAACAAAGACCTACGTACATGGCAGAGTTGACAGAAGCCTTTGCTATGACTTTGACACAAAATTTAAGTGTCTAATATATGCAAATTAAAACCCAGAGAAGCCCAATTCCTTTCGGAAAAATGTGCTTTGGATCGGCGAAACCAAAATGGAACTTTTTGGCCACAACCAAAGAAGGTATGTTGGGAGGAAAACGTATGAAGCATTCGTAGATAACACCTTGCAAAATGTGAAGCATGGAGGTGGATCCATCACACTTTGGGGTTGTGTGGCAGGTAAGTGCACTGTAAATATTGTGTGGCTGGAACGTAGATTCCACCAAATAAAGAAATTCTAGAGGCTAAGGTTCGAAGGTCAGTCCAGACACTGAAGTTGAAGAAAGGTTGGGTATTCCAAGACAATGATCCGAAGCATACCTCGAAATCAACCATGAAGTACCTCCAGGAAAGGCAGATGAAGGTTTTGGAGTGGCCACCAAAATTCTCAGACTTGAATATTATTGAAAATACGTGGAGAGATCTCAAACATGCGGTGCATGCAAGGAGGCCGAAGAATATTTCCGAGCAAGAGGTGTTCTCCCAGGAAGAATGGGGGGAAAGATCCAAAAGCAAGAAGTGAAAGACTCTTCGCTGGCTACAGCAAGCGTTTGCAAGCTGTTATAGTTGCCTGAGGAGTTGCAAGCCACTCCAAGTATCTTTTTATATGTGTAATAAATATATGTAGTCTGAACATCACTTCTGCGCAGCAGAGTGGCATTTAGCGTCGTTACCATAGTTACTGTCACTACAGTAGACAATGACATTAAATGAGATTAAAAACCAAGAGATGTCGCCTCAAATCCAATATTTTATATTGTATCATCTTTTGCAAGGAACCTCCTCTACCTACTACTACTACTACTACTACTACTATTTCAGCTGCTCCCATTAGGGGGCGCCACAGCAGATCATCCGTTTCCATCTCTTCCTGTCCTCTTCCTCTGTCACACCAGCCACCTGCATGTCCTCCCTCACCACATCCATAAACCTCCTCTTTGGCCTTCCTCTTCTCCTCTTCCCTGGCAGCTCCATATTCAGCATCCTTCTCCCAATATACCCAGCATCTCTCCTCCACACATGTCCAACCCATCTCAATCTCGTCTCTCTTGCTTTGTCTCCAAACCGTCCAACCTGAGCTGTCCCTCTAATATACTCGTTCCTAATCTTGTCCTTCTTCATCACGCTCAATGAAAATCTTATCATCTTCAACTCTGCCACCTCCAGCTCCTCCTCTACCTCCTCGACCTAATTAACAGAAATAGGCTACAGTAGTAAGTTCTACTATGTTGATTTTTGGAGCATAAAGTTTGTCCCTTTCACAGACCAGTTCTTAACACAACCCACCATGTTTGTTGTTGCCTTCCGACAGCGTCACACAAATGATCACGTACAAAAGAACACAACCATACTGACGGAGAAAGCATCCAGACTCAACTGCTTATATGGCTAGCTACCGGATCGTCAGAGGTGTCCACCTATAGAATTTTTAATTGGATCACTATCTTCTGAGTTAGGCCTTCATATGAAGAAGCAGAATCAACTTTACTGGCCAAGTGTGCTTATGCATACAAGGAGTCTTACTCCAGTCTGGAGCAGCTTCTAGTACATGCACATATCACTCACACAAACAAAGAAAAACAGAACAAATAAATGGCATAACAGCATATTGGAGGTATGTATGCACAACAGGTATGTCACTACTATACATGTTTTTGTTATGGTTGAATAATTGATACCTTATGTTTATATATTATATTGTTTATACACAAATATTATAACCTCATAACTTATGCTTAGTGTTACGAACTCCCAGATTTGCGAACCGACCTCCGTAAAGCCTATTATTTAAAAAAAATTGAGTTACACACAGTGGCGCAGTGGTTACTGCGGTCGCCTCACAGCAACAAGGTCCTGGGTTCGAGCCCCGGGGTAGTCCAACCTTGGGGGTCGTCCTCTGTGTGGAGTTTGCATGTACTCCCCGGGTGCTCCGGTTTTAAGTTGGATCGCGTCAATGCTATGCTATGCTGTGCTGTGTGTTGTGTTGTTGACTTTAGTGTGTGGTGTGTTTGCCTCGTAACCACGGCGCCCAAGCGTAAGTCTGATGCACGTGGTGGCGACGCAGCGAAGAAACGGAAACGATGGCGACTGAAACGACAGTGGACACGATAACGCGTTCGGAGGCGAAACGCCAGTTTTTCCAGCCACCGGTGAGGTGGGGTGGGGGTGGGGGGGCAGCCCCGAGCGGGCCCCCTTCCTGGCGTCACACGGCCGACCTCCGCCGGTCGTGACCCGCTCCGGAGGCAGTAGCAGGCGGGAGTTGGAAATGTAAGAAATGTTTCTTTAACGTTTTTTCATTATCTCTCTTCAATTTTCTCTCTCAATTATAAATACTGTACTGTAGTCACATGTATTATCATCCACCCACCCATCCGTCCATCCATCCATCCATCCGTCCATCCACCCACCCATCCATCCATCCATCCGTCCGTCCGCCCACCCATCCATCCATCCATCCATCCGCCCGCCCGCCCGTCCGTCCACCCACCCACCCGTCCATCCGTCCGTCCGTCCGCCCGCCCACCCGTCCGTCCGTCCGTCCGTCCACCCGCCCGTCCGTCCGTCCAACAATCCATCCATCATCCGAACCACTTATCCTGCTCTCAGGGTCGCGGGTATGCTGGAGCCTATCCCAGCAGTCACTGGGCGGCAGGCGGGGACACACCCTGGACACACGGACACACACACACACACACACACACATTCACACCTAGGGACAATTTAGTACAGTGATCCACCTGACCTACATGTCTTTGGACTGTGGGAGGAAACCGGAGCCCCCGGAGGAAACCCACACACACACGGGGAGAACATGCAAACTCCACACAGAGGACCACCCGGGACGACCCCCAAGGTTGGACTACCCCGGGGCTTGAACCCAGGACCCTCTCGCTGTGAGGTGACCGCGCTAACCACTGCACCACCGTGCCTCCTCGTTTATTATTATGACTGCAATATTATATTCATGATGTTTTAGGTAAAATATAAACTATATACTAAGACAAACATTTGACTAATTGATGCTAGATGTGAAGTGTACGTAACTGTTGTGACTTACATACAAATTCGACAGAAGAACAGACTCAAAAACAGAACTCATTCGTAACCCAGGGACTACCTGTATATACTAAAAGTATGTACTTTATATTTATGATTATATACTTATGTTATAATTCTAACAATAACAGCAATAATTTGTAACCGGTACACAGCAGTTTTATGTGTATCTACAATTGTATATTTGCATTGCACATGTGGTTTAAAGAGGTGGTGCACATGGTAGATACTATGTAGGTGAGACATCTTGACCTGAGGGGCTGTTTACAAAGTGTCACGTTTACATAATAAGTGTCCATTATTGCACCATGCTGTTAAGTGTTCATGAGAGAGATGGCCTGTGGGAGAAAACTCTTCCTGTGTCTGGTGGATTTGGTGCACATTGCTCCGGTAACACTTGCCAGAGGGTAGGAGTTCAACCAGACTGTGTCCTGGGTGTGGGGGTCCGTGCTGATTCTGCTCACACATTTCCAGGCTCTAGAAGTGCACAAGTCCTGCAGGGTGTGCAGGGGAGCACCAATCTTTTCTTTTTTTTCCTGCTGTCCTTACTGTTCACTGCGGTCTGTTCCTATCCTGCTTTGTTGCTGATCTGAACCAGACCGTGATGGATGTGCACAGGACAAATTCAATGACTGCAGTGTAGAACTGGCTCAACAGCCCCTGTGGCAAACCAAATTTCCTCAATTGCTGCGGAAAGAACATCCTCTGCTGGGCCTTTTCAGGCTGGACTTAGTGTTGGTCTACCACTTCAGGTCTTTGGAAATGGTAGTTCCCAGAAACCTGAAGATCTCCATGGTTGACACAGGGCTGTTGGATATTGTGTGTGTGTGTGTTCGGGGGGGGGGGGGCAGTGCTGAGGGGTGTCTCCTAAAGTCCACTGTCATCACCACAGTGTTGAGCATGTTCAGCTCCATGTTGTCCTCAGTGCACCAGAGCACCAGCTGCTCAACCTCCCTTTGCAGACTCGTCACCATCCTGGATGATTCTGATGACTGTAGTGTCATCTGCAAACTTCGGGAGTGTAACAGCTGGGTCCTTGGAGGTGCAGTCATTGGTGTAGAGGGAGAAGATCAGTGGGGAGAGGATACATCCCTGGGGAGCATGAATGTCCATATACCAGAAGTGACTTCCCCTATCCTCACCTGCTGTTTCCTGCCTGTTGGGCAGCTGGTGAGCCACTGACATGGGGGGAAACATTGAGCTAGGAGAGTTAGGAGAAGAGAATTTCAGGAATGATGATGTTGAACGCCAAGCTGAAGTCCAAAAACAGGATCCTTGCATATGTCGCTGGGCAGGTGTCCTGTGATGTTCTTCAGGTGGGACAAAATCAGTCATTCGAAGGTCTTCATGACCACAGAAGTCAGAGTGATAGGCCTGTAGTCATTCAGTCTTTTGATGGAGGGTTTGTTTGGGTCCGGGATGATGGTGGAGCATTTGAAGCAGCAGGGGACTTCACACAGCTCCAGGGATCTGGTGAAGAGCTGCCTGAAGATTGGAGCCAATTGTTGAGCACAGGCTTTATGACAGGATGTGGAGACACTGTCTGAGTCTGGCATTTTCTGGTCTTCTATCTCCCGAAAAGCTGGCTCACATCCTCTACACGTATCTTGAGTGCAGCCTGAGGGTCGGGGGGAAGAGTATGGGGATGTTTGCAGGGGGCTGTTGTTGTTGGAATGGAGTGGGTGAGGGGTGTGAATTTGTCCCTCTCAAACCTGCAGTAGAAGACATTCGGGTAGTCAGCCAGGTCTCTGTTTGCCTCAGCATGGGGAGGGATGGTCTTCTGTAGTTTGTGATGTCTGACGCAGGGTCGTTGGCTGAAAACCTGTTTTTCAGTGCAGCTTATTTAAGCCACTCTGACCTCGTTTGTCAGTGAATTA